>NW_016908001.1:15302-71941 GCF_001483705.2 Eufriesea mexicana
GAGTGGAAGGAGCGAAAGTGGCTCGGGGATAAAATGGACGAAACAACCGATGCCAGTGGCGTGGGTTAATCGTGCCTAATTAACGATCGGGATCAGAGGTACCTGAGGTCTAGCGTGTTTTTAGCGTCTAGGTAGGCCGAGCTCGCAACGAGATGGCGGCACTCGCGTGACGTGCACCCCTGATTTTCGCTTTTTGCCTTACGACTGTGAGAATGATTTGTGGATACAGGGGGCGCGTGTTTAACGAGGGAATGTTATAGAGCAGGTTGATTTATATCTCGGCTTGAATTTATTAAAATATTGACCGTTCGGACGACCGGCTGATTATCGGTGATTAGGCTCGTATCCGAGTTAATTGATTTAATTTTCGTTTATGGAGGTCTCGTTGTTAGGGTTGCGTACTCTGGTGTACTTGAGCCGGGGAAAGATAAGATTGGCAATTAGAGGTAGAATGTAAATGCAGGTAGCGCTGGCCAGCTTGCTGTTATTGTTAATGACAATTTACGAACGAGGGATGAAATTTTATAGGCGTTACGTTTTTGAAGATGTTTGAGGAATTATGGAAATGGGGATTGGAACGAGATCGTTTTATTGTTTGTTATTTGTTACCATGTGTTGATCAGAAGTGCGGGAATTTCTTCCAGTTATTCGTTTTATGTATGATAAAATAAAATAACATTGTATATATTATTATAAATTAGTATGTAATTTAGAACTACTCAAGAAAGATATAATCTACGAATATTTATGAATATGATAGCAATTGGACAATTCACCCTTTACACGAATCTTTAATATTAAAAAATTACACAATGCTAAAACAAAATATTATAAAATTAAAATTGTAGTATTGTCCAAACCAAATATCACTATAACGTCTTACGAAAAAATTAATTAAAAAGAAAAAAGAAAGATATAATCTACGAAAATTTACAATCACAATAGCAATTGAATAATTCACCCTTTACACAAGTCTATAATATTAAAAAATGCCATAATGCTAAAACAAAATATTGGAAAATTAAAATTGAAATATTCTCCAAACTAAGCATCACTATAACATCTTACTAAAAAATTAAAAAAGGAAAAAGAAACACACAATGTACGAAAATTTACAAACACGATAGCAATTGGACAAGTCATCCCTCACATGAATCTGTAATATTAAAAAATTCCACAATACTATAATAAAATATAAAATTAAAATTAAAATATTCTCCAAATCAAGTATCACTATAACATCTTACGAAAAAATTAATTAAAAAAAAAGAAAGATATAATGTACGAAAATTTACAAATACAATAGCAATTAGACAATTCACCCTTTACACGAATCTGTAATATTGAAAAAGTCCACAATGCTAAAACAAAATATTGCAAAATTAAAATTGGAATGTACAAACAATGTACGAGCAATGCACAATGTACGAAAATTTACAAATACGATAGCAATTGGACATTCATACCTCACATGAATCTGTAATATTAAACAATTCCACAATACTGAAAACAAATATCGCAAAATTAAAATTGAAATATTCTCCAAATCTAGCATCACTGTAACGTTTGAAGAAAAAATTAATTAAAAGAAAAAGAGAAAGAAATTACAAAAATTTACTTGTACCACAATAATCGTATAAACTACCCTCTATAATGTTCCTATTCACCCAGTCGCTTAACATTTGTTTCTTGCGTTTCAGGTAAGTCCATTAAAGGCCGGTCGGCAGTTACGCCAATTGCAATTACCATCGCAGCCATCAGCGGCCGATTGAAGCGATAATTAATTATCCACGCGTTTTGGGATGCAATTTCCCCAGCAGCTCGGCGCATATTAGCACGCGGGTGTACGCATACCCGTTGCCAGGTATGTAACGAGACGCGCCACAAGTATTCGAATTGGAGATACACCCTTGGTCCTCGCGCGGATCCATGTTTCGCCGATTCATTATACTCAGACTTAGCGCACTTAACATTTAATTTACTAATGAACGCTGCCGAGCGATTCGCGACACACAATCCTCCTCGGGGGATTAATCAGTTAAGAAGCTGATGGGGTCGATTTGTCCGACCGTTGGACTATGCGATTGTCGGGACGGAATTGGAAGCAAATTAATTATGGTTAATTTATGACGAGGTTGAGATGATCGAGGCCTGATCCCTGGGAGATCTCCGCGATCGTTTCTTCTGACTTTCGTCCTGCTTTTTCATATTTTTATTTTACATATCGCAATATTAGGTTGGGTTTCTTTTAATTTATTTTATTTTATTTTATTTTACTCGGTATTGGATATTTTTATTTTCAGATATTTCAATTTTGAGATAGGCTTTTTATACTCTACTTGGTGTTAGATATTTTTATTTTTAGGTTAGGTTTGCTTTATTCGATAATATTCGGTATTATATGTGTTAATTTTGGGCTAGGTTTGTCCTATTTTATATTTTATTTTATTTTATTGTTATACTAGATATTTCTATTTTTGAATATATTAATATTGAGATAGATTTGTATTATTCTGGTTAAAATTAGGTATTTTAATTTTTTACTAGGTTTATCTTATTTTATTTCATTTAGTATTAGATATTTTAATTTTGGATTAGGTTTGCTATATTTTATTTTATTGTTACATTGGATACTTTTATTTTTTGATATTTTAATTTTTTATTCGGTTTGAGATTAGGTACTTTAATTTTGGATTAGGCTTGCTTTATTTTATTTTATTGTTACATTAGATACTTTTATTTTTTATATTGTAATGTTTACTCTATTTGAAATTAGGTACTTTAATTTTGGATTAGGCTTGCTTTAATTTATTTTATTGTTACATTAGATACTTTTATTTCTTAATATTTTAATTTTTACTCTATTTGAAATTAGGTATTTCAATTTTGGATTAGGCTTGCTTTAATTTATTTTATTGTTACATTAGATACTTTTATTTCTTAATATTTTAATTTTTGCTCTATTTGAAATTAGGTATTTCAATTTTGGATTAGGCTTGCTTTAATTTATTTTATTGTTACATTAGATACTTTTATTTCTTAATATTTTAATTTTTGCTCTATTTGAAATTAGGTATTTCAATTTTGGATTAGGCTTGCTTTAATTTATTTTATTATTACATTAGATACTTTTATTTCTTAATATTTTAATTTTTATTCTGTTTGAAATTAGGTACTTCAATTTTCAATTAGGTCTTCTTTATTTTATTTTACTGTTACATTAGATACTTTTATTTCCTAATATTTTAATTTTTATTCTGTTTCAAATCAGACATTTTAATCTTGGCTTAGGTTAACCTTATCTTATCTTATTCTTTATTACATATTTTAATTTTCTGTTATTTCATTATCACGTTATATATTTCTATTTTTTGATATCGTAATTCTCCTTCTTATATTTAACCCCAGGAATTAGGCTAAAAACCAAAATTTATCCAAGCCACTGATACTATGTTTGCCCAGTAAATTAATTCGACCGTGATTCTTCTTTGCCTTCCTTGAAATATAACGGAAACTGCGGCCAAGACACAATTATGGTTTGCAGGAAATTGCTCTAAGGCATTTTCTGTCATTTCAGGATCCTATTCTCCTTCGTCGCGGGTGTAATTCTTTCTACAATGATATCGCAGGATCTCGCGTGTCACTTTTGAATTCTCCGCTCGTAATTACGATTCATTAACCCCGACAGATTAATACCTTTTAACGAAATACAAATGCACTGTTGCTCTCTGATAAATTACCAACCGTGACTCAGCCCTGGTTGCTTGCAATTGGTGTATTTATAAATAAGCCAGTCATCGATTGCATCGCTGAAGTATAATGCGATACGGATTACCGATTCATTGGTATGAAAGGGCGAATAGGTATTTGTATGCGGCAGTGTAACGCGCAATAGTGATTTTTGTTAATTCCCTGGCATCAATGGGAATAAAACCTGCAAAAGTAATCTCGTAATTGCAATATCTCATTCGGAATAATTAATAGTTGCTTCATTTTAAATCGATTAGGAGTAATTTATTCTCCCTTTCCAATTTTTATATTAAATTGTAAATAGGAATTTCTATAAGAGGATTTCTGTATTCCAGAATTTATTTGATTAAAAAATTTCTGATATTTTAAAAAAATTACGAATAAATTATATAAATCAGTATTTTATGGTGTTTTAAATATGCACAGCTATCCTCGAGACAAGAAATTTAATAACGAAGAATAAAATTGAATTTTTTAATTAGGAAAATGAAAAATAAAATTATTGTGAAGATAGAAGAGAGAAATTGTTCATATTCGATGATATTAAAAAGTCGAACGTACTATTATCTGCTTCCAATTATAACTGTGTTGGTATTTCCAAAACAGGAAATTTTACAATAGAAAATTGAAAAATTCTTCGGATAAAAATTCCCATATTGCCAATATTGTCACAGGAACGAACGAATTAAATTTCCAACATTTCATTACACTGGAAATTCATAGAAAATGGAAAAATTCCATTAATCTAGAAAGACTTCGTATCGTCATGTACGAATGGACAAATGAAATTTCTGATATTCGACGAAATTAACAAATTTAATCGCTATTTTGATTATTACTTATTTTTCCAAACAAGAAACTGAACGAAGAAGAACTCGAAAATATTTGCTAATTATATTGCTAATTTATATCAAACATTTGCTAATTTATATCAAATTGCTAATGTCGATATTCAACGAAATTAACAAATTTAATCGCTATTTCGATTACCAATCACTTTTTCAAGCAAGGAATTATACGAAAAAGAGGTCAAAAATATTTGCTAATTATATTGCTAATTTATATCAAGTATTTGCTAATATATATATATCAACTTCGGCGAATTAAGAAATTAAACAAATTAAAAAATTTAAAATTAAATTAAAATTAAAATTTAACAAATTTAATCGCTATTTTCATTACCATCCACTTTTCCGAGCAAAGAACTCTACGAAGAACTCGAAAATATTTCCAATCAGTCGATGAGCTTCCGGTACCATCGCCATAAATGTACCATAAGATCAGAATGATCAAATTTCTAATGTTATTGGGTACTAAAAGTGTCATACGATTATCTGATCCTATTCTAACATCGATTATACCTATTATATAGCTATATGTATATAGAGAAATCCCCATCACCTGCTCTAAGTGGAAATAAATCTCTGCCAAAGTTCTCCATCGTGTTTCACAGACATCTTACGTAACCATGAACGTAACGATGTTGTCCCCGAGGCGCGTACACCCACGAGCCCCTGGCATAAAGGATTTCTTTCTATTTTAACAATCCCAACTGGGTAAGTACCTGCGGTTAACTCAATTTCCCAGCAAAATTGACGAGCCGTTCCTCCAGCAGACGGTTCGCGTTTATCCTCGGGCATAAATGTCGATAATGATCACCGAATCCGTTAATCAACTAAATTTCCACGCACCTATCAATTTCGGTATCTTGTCCCAGATCAGATCTCTGTTTCAGAGGATATATCTCTGAATTTGCTTTTAAGATATGTAATTGATATTTCGTTTTCAATTAGAGGATGGAGATAATTGAATTTCAAGATTTTTTCACAGAATTGCTTGAAATTTTAAACATCGTTTAAACATCGAATTTTATTGATTTCTATTTTATTGTATTTTATTACAAATAAATTATTCCATACAATTGTAGGATGGCGAGCGCTGAACGACACTAACGATGTATTAAGAGTGGTAGCGAGGCGATGAGTGCGCGGGCCTACTGTGCGTGGCTGAAAAGAAGTCATCTGAGAAACTCGTAGGACCAATCCCCTTCAGTCGCCATTTGATAAAATTTCGAAGATCGATATTAACACGTTGATTGCCACGCGCATTTTACGTGGTTCGCCCATGGCGCCAATATGAATATTTTATTATGCGATGCATATTATGTTGAAATATTATTTACAACAGATAAGGTGAGTTGTATAATCGCGTTTAATGTATTTTTCGCGGTGAGGGTCACCGGTGACCCCCGCGGAGCTGTAGACCATTTTTGCCATTATCAATTGTTTGAAAAGCAACTCGAAAAAATATTTCAATTCCCGATTTTAGGATGAAGTTAGCGATGTATTTAGTGAAATGTTCTGATCACGAAGATTGCATTTCATCGAGCAATTACGTACAGAAAAAACGTCGTGACGAATTTAAAAAGAAACCTGGAAGTGTGCGAAATGTAAGGCGATTTTGCAAAGCGTGCTATGAAAATAATTCAAATCAGCTAGGAAGAATGAGAGCAAAGAATTGCACTAAAAAAGTGGCGACATATTGTGCCGACTGTTTTGGTTCACCTTTTCTTTGTATAAATAAAATTATTTTTGCATGTTCTGTATGGCATTAATTTCTTCGAACCATTATAGTAACAATGGTACTATTTAAAAATTTATCAGTATCGATATTTACTCTGATTATGTATTTTTACTAATGGTCGCGTCGCCGGTCGCCGGTGGCCCCCGTGGCGCCACCGCCAAGTTGAGTGCCGGTCACCGGTGACCCCCATGGCAGTCAACGTGTTAATTAACGTCGATTTTTAGAATCCGATTAAATGAGAGGCACCTCTCGAGTGAAATGGGTTAAGATAATGCAACGGTGTGCGAGATATCAATTATGTCAATTATTATACTATTCCTTATTTACTGCTCGAAGAAATATCGCCAGCTTCGTAGTAGAAAGTCTTCGAGCTCCTGCTCTTCTTTAGCCATAAAGTCGTCGAATGCAAAGGGTTATTAACATAATATAACTCGACGTAACAGAGACACAACGATGCAGGAACCTCGAAGTTACTCAGACTTGATGCAAATCGATCGCATTTGCACAGAAAACCGGATTACGTTCATTTTCCTGACCTCCTAAATGACATAATACTCGCGGCATCTGGCTCTCAGGCGATTCTCACGAGATACGGACACGCATTTTCCTAAACGAATGCTAAAATGGCGGCCAACTTGGCGATCGGATCGATCGAGTGTAAATTCTCGATAAATTCTCCGCGGTTCCCACGAGATATCGAATTGTGAGAAATAAGATCTGTTCCGAGATGCTGGAACGACCACACGTCGACCTTTGAACGCGTGTGGGTGTGCGACTGCACCCACGTCTAATTCGAAATTAGGTGTCCGTGCGTTTAGAATCGGGTTTGAGAGTGTTCACGGACGTGGAATTTTGATTAATTTATTTTTGTTTAAATTTGTCGAGATTTTTATAAATACTTCAGGTGACTTATATTACAGTCTGTTATATAGAGATGGAGATTTTAAAAATATAATAATTTTTCGTTAAATTAATTTTATCGGTCTAGACTAGTTTTAGAAAAATATTGCTTTATTTTTTGGTCACTTTTCTCATGTTTTTGGCTCCGGTCCCCCCCGATCTTTGTTATTGAGCTCGAAGCACAGCAGTTTGGTGGGATTAACGCGAGTTACCTTCTCGTATCTGGGAAACCCTTGCAAGAACCCTCGATAAATTTCACTCCTGACCATAAAACTACCTCGCCTTGAAACTGCTTCGAAATTGCGATAAAGCGATACCTGGAATAGTGACACCGAAGGTTAGGCGTGAGTGAATTTATCGTGCTTAATTCGGAAGAATAACGAGGGAAATTAACATTTTGAAGCTGAAAAAATCTCACGAATTATCTATCGAAATTGCCAAATTTTTAAAAAATTAAATATATCTAGTTCCACGTTGCTAGAATATCTCACAACAAAAAAGAAGGAAGAAAGGAGGTATTTAAATATTTTATTTAGTTAATTGTGCAAGCATATGCACGTTTAAAATCACTGTCAATGAGAGTGTACCTAATCCTATGAAATTCCCAAATTTGCTACAAATTATGAACATTTGTTTCCACATTATGTGAAATTTTCAGACACGCAAAGAAAGAAGCGAAAATGGATATAAAATATACTATATTCCCTTTGCAACACGTGGTTAAGAGTCACTGTTAATCAAAATTTACCAAATTCCACGAAATTCACAAATTTTCTACAAATTACGAATCCTTATTTACGCAAAGAAGAAAAAATTATAAAAGCAGTGATAAATATATTAATTTCCCTTTTACACCTCGTAATTAAAATTCGGTTGCAATCAGAATCTACGAAATTCCACAAAATTCCAAAATTTTCTACAAATTACGAACCCTTACTTCCGCAAAGAAAAAAGAAATAAGGAAAGCAATAATAAATATATTAATTTCCTTTTTACACAACATAATTAAAATTCACTTGCAATCAGATCTACAAAAATTCCACGAAATTCTTAAATATTCTACAAATTACAAACTCCTTATTTCCACAAAAAAATTAAAAATTAAAAAAGCAGTAATAAATATAATAATTTCTCTTTTATACCGCATAATTAAAATTCACTTGCAATCAGAATATAGGAAATTCCACGGAATCCTGGAGTATTCTACAAATTACCAACACTTAATTCCACATCTCGCTGAATTCCCACGAAAAATCCGCGGCAAATGCATAAATACCCACAACAACAGCGCATCTCGCTCGGCTCCCACGAAAATATTAATAACGATCGTGTTCCACGATCGGCATTCAATTGTACCATAAAATCGGCTCCATTAGCCGGTTCCCAGGCCCGATTCGCCTACCCTCCTCGCGGAAACCGATTAAACTAACGAACGATTTTAAAAGACGCTTTATCGACCGCGTTACATTTTAATGAGCGGGTAATTAAATCGATAAGCCCATCTGGGATCGTTTGCGATGCACGCTCGGGAAATTCATCGGTACGGGAGGACGGTTTCATTAAAGGAAATCCTCGCGCGTTTTCCACCCCCTAATAGTCCCCTATGCACCTCCCTTTTCTCAACGCTATACCTTAAATCGCAATTTTTTCAATTTTCGATAAAAATTCTACGTACAATGTTATTAATGCACCCTGAACGCAGGCAACACTCTCGATCGGAGTTTCGCGAGTGTGCAGGGCCCGCTAGGCTAACGCGACGGGGTTGAGAAAGCGGTCCATTCAAACTTAACCATAGAATTACCTGGAAGATTGAAATAACTTGTTTCAGGTATTTAAAGTTTATATTTTCTCAGAAAATAGAGTTATTTTGGATAAAATTAATTTTCACTTTTATTCAAATAAAAACGTGATTATATATATTTTTATCATTTACTTATGATATGGTAGACTATAATATTCGATATAAGTCGGTTGTTCTAGTGTTATGTGATATAGAATTGGTTAGGGTTTTTAAGTGATCCTGAAGTGACGTGTATCGATTGTGATACTATTTACTGATTTTAATAAAATATAAAGAATGGCGTTGAAGTCGTAGGGTCAGTTTTGTATACGAATCTTGGTGTAAATCTCTTGCGAATTTAATAAAATTTAATGAAATTCCTATTTTTGGGTATTTAAACCATCTGTTGTCGGCCATTTAAATGTAGAAAATAGTCAGTCCAATTTTCGAATTGAAAAAGGAAAATTCTGTCATTTAATGTACCCAATATCAGAGCAATCAAACCTAACTACTAAAAAGAAAAATTCATGACATGTAGGGCAACCACTATTTTTGATCACTTAAATAATAATAATGAAAAAGAATCAGTACAATTTTCGAATTAAAAAAGGAAAATTCTGTCATTTAATATTCCCATTATCACAGTAACCAAACCTAATTACTAAAAAAAAAAAAAAAAAATCAAGTCATGTAATGCAACTGCTATTTTTGGTCACTTTAATAATAATAAAAAGGATACGTACAATTTTCAAATAAAAAAAAAAAATTCTGTCATTTAATATTATTAATATCACAGTAACTCAACCTAACTGTAAAAAAAAAAAAGAAAGAAGAAAAAATACAGATATGTAACGGGACAGCTATGTTTGACGACTTAAATAATAATAATAATGGGAAAAAATCAATAAAAATTTCGAAATAGAAGAAGAAAATCCTGTGATTCGATATTATCAATATCACAGTAACCAAACCTAACTATTAAAGAAAATAAAAATAAAAATCAAAACGTGTAACGGAAGCGATATTTTCGGTCGTTTAAACCACGTTAAAAACGGCGGGCCGTGGGTCGCGTCACCTTTTCAAATTCGAGGAGGCGGAACGATGATTCCCGTCCTCGCTGCCGGTTCGTTAACGACGCCCCATTTATGCCTCTCGTTCTCTATTATCGAGTCGAACGCGTTGGCCACGTATAGACGATCCAGTTTCGTTATTCTTGGTCCGGAAACGCGGCGCTCGCCGCGTTATTCAAGGAGAACGGATGGAATCAAAGCTGCCATGTATTTATAGACTCCGTTGGGTCGGTTGATAATTATTGAACGATCGTTACCCGGGTGAACTGTGTACGATAGAAGTGTACATCGATGCCACGGGTAAGCAAATTGGAAGCGTCCGAGAGTTTGTTGAACTATCCCCGTTGCTAGAGTCTTCGATTTCAGAGGAGTCGACGGAGAAAATTCGCGAGATGCTCGGTGTACGTGTTGCAAGTAGTTTTGAGAGAGTCGAGAACTTCTGAGATGCTTAGTGAACATATTGCACCAATTATTGCACCAAGTGTGACAACATAGTTCTGAGGAAATTAAAAATGGCTTCGAAAATTTGCGAGATGCTTGGTAAACGTATTGCACCAAGTATTGTACCAAGTATTGCACTAATATTGCACCAATATTGCACCAAGTATCACAACGTAGTTCAGAGGAAATTAAAAATGCCTTTAAAAATTTGCGAGATGCTTGGTAAACGTATTGCACCAAGTATTGCACCAATTATCACAACGTAGTTCTGAGGAAATTAAAAATGGTTTCAAAAATTTGCGAGATGCTTGGTAAACGTATTGCGCCAAGTATTGCACCAAGTATCACAACGTGATTCAGAAGAAATTAAAACTGGTTTCAAAAATTTTCCGAATGCTTGGTAAACGTATTGCACCAAGTATTGCACCAATATTGCACCAAGTATCGCAAACATAATTCTGAGAAAGATAAAAAATTGAGTGATTCTCAGTAAACGTATTACACCAAGTATAGTACCAAGTATCACAACGTACTTCTGAGAAAATTAAAAATGGCTTCCAACATCCGGTAAGTTTAGAATGTTGCTACTTTTGTTCGTTTTAAAATAGATAAAACAGCTACCTGAAGAATAGGATGCCCACAAGATACATGAAGTTTGTGTAACGATATCATAGTGATAATTACGACACCTGCCCAGTAGAGTGAGTAATTTACGTCAGTGGCTAGAATAGAAATTAATTTAATTTAATTAGTCATCGGAGTGGATAAGTTCACGTCACTGACTAAAATAATAATCCAGGAAAATGTAAAAAAAATTAGGTTTGAAAATGACACGTGAACTTCGTATAATAATATTTACATGTCAGTTATTATACTGTTCTTGTTCTGTTCATTTCCTTATTGATTAAACAAATGGATATTAAATAACGCTCGACTCGTGTCCCTAATTAAACATACACTTAAAAATAAAAAAATCTTTCTATAGTAGATAATAATAATCGTCGACTCTCTTTGTGTCACCACAGACACGCACCCTCTTCTCTCACTCGCTCTTCCACCCTGCTACCCTTACCTTCACGCGTCCATTACCCACCCACTGCCTTTCTCCCATCGCGCATACTGCAGCACGCATTCGTCAAGGAAAGCAACCCTCGCACACTGAACCTGCAACCTCGATCACCCCACGCAGCGGAGAAATGAAATTCCATCGGCATTAAAATCGATTAAAATGGACCACCATCGAGGAAACTAAGATCCCTCCACGGCAGCAGCGAGTTTCCCACAATTATCACCAAGACTGCATTATACACTCGGTATCGTTTCCTCGCGCATGAATATTCACCGCGTTTCCTCGCTACGATAGAAAGAGGGTAGGGAGGCTCGTAAACCAGTTTCGCTAATTCCCTGATTAATATGTATACTCGTGCGTGGAGTGGGGCCGAATGTGTCGCGAACCCGATAACGAACGTTTAGCTACGCCGTCGAGTGGCCCGCGGGGGTGGGAGCGGAGGGGTGGCATGAATAAAAATGAAACCACGAAACGAAAGCGATCCTTTAATCGGCGGGACCACGGGTCGCTGATGAAAACCGGCGTCCTTAATTTCACGGTCCTGTCTTCCCCGAAGGGTGGAAGAGGGTGGAAAAAGGGCGGAGAGGGTGAGAGCAGACTTGTCTTCGCGAGTGGCGGAGAGGTCGCGACGGGAGAGGGTGTAATTAAATAAAATCCAAGCAACCGCCGCGGCGAGGGGGAAGGAAAAATTAATTGTACCGAACTGCACCGGAAGCCGGCGAGATTTCCGTTTTTAATTGCGATGATCCCGCGATACGCGCCGAGAAACTTGGCGAGGCTCTTAGCCCTGTGTTCCACCCGCGTCCGCTTTCGATTTCCACTCACTTTCGTGCTGGAAAGTGAATCCGATCTTCGAACACGACCACGTTGTTCCAGTTTTCGGGGGTGAGATCGATCCGGGGTTATTTCTAGTATTCCTTGGATATCTCAGGTTCGATTTTGGGTCTCTGGAAGATTTATTTTAAGCTTGGTCTAAGAACCTCAATAGAGAATTCTTATTTCTTTTAATTTGCTACAGGTGTACACTAGTCGTCAAAATTCTGAGGGGTTAATAGGGGTTGATTTTGTATTCCTCGAAGATTCTGAGATGTACCAGGAAGTATGTTCAATTTCCTGATGTGATAGAAAGAATTTATTCCTGAAAGAGTCACAAAAGTATTCGAATGCAAGTTACATCGTGTTAGTTTAACACTAAAACTACCGATTTTTAATAGCTGCCTAAACAATAGTAATTTTAATGATACAATGAAGATAAGTTCTACTCCAATACGAGTCGACATTAATTTTTTGAAAAGCAGGTATATATTTTTAGTAATTGCAAGAAGGAAGATTCGGAGACCAGTGTTTTCAACTGGATCGGTAATTCTAGTGTTAAATTAAAATTAATTGAAAAATGGAGAATCTAGTTCCTAATACAACAGGAACAGAGTATAACTAACAACGGAAATATAATGAAAAAGGTTTCAGTATTATTATAATAACTTAACACTGGGTATAAAGAAACATGAAAAGCAATAATAAAATCTTATATTTCACAATTGGGCATAGACAGCGGCGAATTCGTTGCTCGGTAAGTCCAATCTTAAGACGTGGGCGCGAACACACTAGCGCCACCACGGCCCGTAACTCCGGCAACTGCACCGCGAACGCACCGCCCAATTATTTTCCGATTCTACCACTATAATCTCGATACTTCCTCCATGTTACGTGTACCATACCACTATTCCAAACGCGATTATCTTTTCTCTGACAAAATGAATCCATAATTGATATAAAATATCCCCTATCCGAGAAGAAAGTGCGCAGCTGATGATTACGTAAAACTTCCACTGTATTTCAGCTTCTGTTTCACGCTACAAGTGCGCGAAACGCAAGGATCTGAGAGAAAGAGAAAACTCGCATTGAACCTTAGAATTATGGCGAAACTAGCGAGCTCGTTTCTAAGCAGATAATACTTATCCGTTATGATCGAAAGAATTCAACAAACCGTCTGCAGGTACGAGTTGAAAGCGGGGAAAATTGCAGAAATAATTAGGTAACATGGGCGTGAAGTAAGACGTAGTAATAGGATCGCAGAAGGTGCTATGTTTTACAAAGCAAGAGATAAGATATTACGTTATTACAGTATGCGGGATAGAAAGCGCGAGCACGATAAGAGGGCGCGGAGAACGAGATATGAATGCGTAAGGAAGAGAGAGCGAGAATGCATGCGTGAATAAGATAGTAGACAGAAAGAAAATGTGTCGAGAAAATTCTTGGAAATTGCAATGGTGGTTTCGAGAGAGGGAAAAAGAAATTTGTTTTACACGTCTATTCGCGGTGTGTAATAATAACTGTTTATACGCTTTGTTAATCGTTGTATCATCGTAATTATCTTGACACTTAAGTTTGCTCGTGTCTATCCAAGACCAATTTAGCTGCTTTCGACGGATTAACAGTTAAGAAGGTAAATAAATTGGTGGATGTTATTATTATATCTGTAATTCGTGTTTCCACTCTGATTCTACTTGTTAAACTGTTCCGAGGAAATAATTTCGCATTTTCCGTTCCAAGGAAATTCATTATCTCATTCATCTGTCGCTCTTAGAGTTCCAGAACGCTCGTTTTGTTTCATCCTATGTAAATAAATAAATAATTAATAGCAATTATTTCTGCCCTGATTGCGGCTATTGCAGCAACTGAAAACAATTTTGCGTTATTTATTATGGAAATGTTATGTTAGGATTCTGCAGAAATTCATTATGTCATTCTTAGTATTTCAGGATAGTAGGCTCGTTTCATTTCCGTGTGAATAAATTGGTAATTAATTTTCTACTATTTCCGGAATTTCACCGTTATTCCATCCTTTAAAATATATTTAATGCTGTTTTAATACGCGTATAATAATAATGATTATTATTCCTGCAATACGCACTTTTAATTTTGTATTATTTGTTCCAAAAACATTAGTCAGTTACTATATAGTAAAAATTTCTCCGTGTGAAATCCCGTTTAAGAATAAGAAAAATTGTTAATTGTCAAAAAGTGTCAAAAATTGATTTTATCCCCACAAAGTCATTTTCTGTCAGCAAAAATATTATATTATTAAGTTATACTTTACTTGCACGCAAACTTCTATTATTATCCGAATTTTGAGGTTAGAAAATTCTTTCAAAGTATAACGTTCGAATACTTTCGTGAGCTATTGTACTACCATTTCTAAATCAGGTTTGAGAAAACAATTTCCCATTACTTGTTCCAAAAACATTATTCAGGCTTCTCAGGTTTCTTTGCTTTTACAATTTTTAGTTACACCGTGTATATATAAATTAAAGAATTGTAATTATTATTATTTTCACTGTGGTTCGAGAAAATTTGCCAATACTCTTTTCAAAAACACTTTCTCACACTCCAATTTCAATTTCGCTTACTGCAAAACTGCAAATGACGACAATTCCTTTAAAAAACATACATATATACATTTAATCAGTTCATAAAATAAAATAGGTGATCTAAAAGACTACAAATCATTCCAAAATTTTCTACAGTATCTAAAACACCCCAAATTATTCGATTAGCTATAAATTTCCATTTTGGGGTAGGTAATAGTCCCATTAGAGCCGAATACGATGATAAAAAGACATTGCAATTAATTACAATTGTTCGAACAATTTAACGCGTTTTGGATAGACGAAATAATTTATAAAAATCGAGAAACGATGAAAATTTCAACCGGTGACGAAGAGACGGCTCGACTGGCGCGCAATTATCATAAAATATCGCATCTGGATGACTGATTTACGCATGCGCGCGCGCGCGCGTGAGAGGTCACGCTCGAGGGAATTGGCGTCGAAGCGATCCGTCTAAATGCGCGAGCCGCGAGTGGGTGTGGAGCGCTGCAATGTACCGGGTGTCCCGACACGTCCGCGCTCTCCCGGCCCCGACACGCTCCGCTGTGCAAACGGCTCGTAGCGGCACGCGAAGCCTTGGTGCACACGCGTCGCTCGTTGCCACGCCGTTTCTCACGGTATCCATTACGGATTTGCTTACTCCTTACATCCTGGACACCCCTCGGTTCCCTTGGTTAAGCGCGGCTAGAATTTAAGAAACGTTCCCGTCGCAGCCGCCAACGTCTACCGCGAGAGATTCGAGACCCGAGATTGCGAAGCAGCAGAGCCTGCTTACCTGCTCGGATACGATTCTGTTATGCTGTTCCATCGAGCGTGGAGACGTAGCGTCAGCCTGGCTCCTTTGACAGTGTTCTTCCACCTGTTTTCTGCCAACTAGACGTCTGCTTGTGATTTCGGGTACCCCTGATTCGTCGATTCCTTCGTCGGCAAGAAGATCCCAAAGTTTGGCAGGAGTTTGGAGGTTCTTGGAGTGTGAGAACGAAAATCGCGACTTTTTGAGGATTTAACGATGTCGGAGAATTGGTGGTAATGGAAGACAGCCTTGGAAATGAAAGAGATGATCGTCTGCTTGGAAACTTGGGTATGAGCAATTTGGCAGCCACTTGGAGAAGAGAATGTGAGAAGTTTGGGTGTGCAAAGATGAAAGTTGAGGATTCTATGACGTTATTTGAATGGTAGTAATGGAAAACAGTGGTCATAGGGATCTGCATTTGAAGAGTGAATGAAGGGAACGAGTGTCTGCTTGGGATTTTGGGTATCTTCGATTGACGAGTGCTTTGAGGGAGAGGATGAAGAGATTGGGGTGAGATGTTCCAGAAGTTGCTTAGGGTGAAAAGATGAAAGTCTCGGGTGAGTTTTCTTATGAATTCGTCAATAATCGAAAATGGCGTTTGAGAGTACGCGAAAGAAGTGTCTCAAGTATTTTGTCGATAAAGATGAACAGTTTTGGAGAAAGATATTATAAAATGTAGGATTTTAAACACTTCTCAGGCTCCCAAGATGAAAATTTTGAAAAATTCTATAATAATCGAAAGAAAATACCTAGACACCTGTTTAGGATTGTGTGTATCTATAATTCACGAGTTCCTGGGTGAAGAATAAAAATTTAGGCTAGTAAGAATGTTGCATCTCGAAGCTTCTCAGGATGCAAAGATGGAAGGTGGAATTTTTTGATCCATTTGGTCTATTTTATATTCAACGAACGTTCAAAAGAGTCGGGATCTGCTTGGAATTCCGAGTATCTTCGATTCGCGAATTCCTTGATGAGACAGAAGATGCTTACAGCGAAAATTGTAGAAAGTTTAAAACTTCTCAGCGAATCTTTATTTACTTGAAGTTACAACCAGTTCAGACGATGTACTTTTTAAGACAAGTGTATCATAACTGAGATCAGCATTCATATTCTGAACAATTCTTAAACTGATCATCCAAATCATCTGGTTGAATTAACGAAATAAAGGAAAACGAATACATGTCATCAACGCGTGAATGAGACACGATCAAATTGACAGTCTAGGTCAAAAGAAGGTATTGTTGAAATGGACGTAAGAAATTTATGACATGGTCTGAGAGGGTCTAGATGTAGTGATAGAATTTCACCAACTGTGGAAGAAAATCGAAAAATCTTGGGTGAGTTGTCGAGAAAAGACATACCCTGTCAAACGTGGTTCCGTAAGTGTTCATAGAACAAAGCTTTTAACCTCTGTTGCGATACGAAGAGCTTTATTTTACCCACGTTTTAATTTTTACCTAGCTCCCTTTCTAGTCCAACAGGTATAGCCTCTTTATGTCTAGAAAAATAGAAGATGACTTCGAGGTTTCATGATCTGGTTCTATACAGTTACTAATTAGGATTAATTAGGAAATTAGGACTTTAGAAATGTCAGGAATCACGTTCCTGGCATGCGAGGCTGTCAGTTTCCAAAACAGTGACACACGGAAACTACAACTAGCACCATCTAGAGAACACCAAGATTAGCCCAATAGGTCTACTCGATCTACTCCATCAGAATTCACCAAGCAAAGTGCCAAAACTCGCGAGTTTATCAGACATCGAACCACCTGCAGGATACTTCTAGCAGCACCACGGCCAAGGAAAGCTCGCGTGTGTTTCCCCATGCACCGAGCTCAGAGCCGCGTCATGAACGAAAGTCCAGTTTAGATGGCCGGACTGTGATGTATCACGTGTCAAACCGTCCGATTAATGCAGCAAAGCATCCTTGCGCCGTGTAATTTATGAAGCTGCTTCAAATTCACCGCCCCTCGGCTGATCATTACGATCGGCATCATTACTCAAGATCAGCAACGCGTGAGTCGGAACCTGACCCCTAGGTAGAAAAGAAACCCCAAAAACCGTCTACAAATCCGCGAACCCACCTCGATATCTATGCAACAGAGCTATTTTCAACAAACGATATTCACATCCGATACCGTTGCCAAATCCAAACTCAAAACCTACCTAAAATCTAAAAAAGTAGGTTACAAAGCCCCCCCAATGAGATTCACTGCTTCCCAATATTAACATAAACCGATACAGTCCAAAATTGACGCTCCCGGCATCGCAGATTCGATATAAAAGTCGTTCGCAACAGTGCGAGGGAGACGAAGCTACAATCACGGCCGTTTCTAACCTCCAAACCGCACTCACCTTTCTCTCCGTCGTCTCGATCCCAATCTCTGTCTGCGTCGGAACCAGGGGAAAGGTTGACGGAAAGGATCGAAACGGAGCCAAGGATGCGGAGAAAAGGGGCAGAGCGTATGGAAGGCGCGTGGTGTAGAGGAATGCGATTCGATCGGATTTCGATGCCTTTCGATAGCTCTCGATACCCGATACGCGAACTTGGCGGCAAGCGATACGGCGTTGCGCAACGGGTCGGCGGCGGGCGGCGCGCATGCGCGGGCGCATGCGCCGTGCGGCGTCGAGTTAATTAAATGAACCCCGGCGCGGTATCGAGGACAAGGGACCGTCTGTAGGCGATAGGATCGCGGGATGCGTGGATCGCGGGGTCGCACGCGAGTTGCATTGGCGTTCGGATCGCTGCCGCGACCGGTATCGGCCGATCGTGGCCTGGCCCGTATCGTGAATCATCGTCGTTAAGAATGATCCACGACTGGGCCGCGAACCCCGGTCACGAACCATGGTAAGTGGGTACGGCTGTTATTATGCGCAGCGGTTAATGATCGATACTCCCGCGCGATGCGATCGATTCAATGAGCCTCAGTACGCTTACTGTTCGTGAATACTAGGATATTTAATCTTCGCGATAGATTTCGGATTAAGTATCTGCTGGGAGACGGGCTTTTTCAGAATAATTGTTGCTAATTGTACGTATAAGTAAATTGGAGACGAGGGTGGATGCAGTGTGTATAAATTAATTTTTATTGGGATTATGGGTTTTAACCCTTTGCTCCCAATATCGTGAGAGGCCCTTCAGTCGTCATTTGATCAAATTTCAAAGCTCGATATTAATTAATATATCAAATTTACAATAATGTAACAGTGTACGAGGTATTGAAATTAAATAATTTTACATGTTAATCCTTTGCACTCGAGAGGTGACCGTCAGTCGCCATTAGATAAAATTTCAAAGCTCGATATTAATTAATATGTCAAATTTAAGATAATGTAATAGTGTGCGAGCTATCGAAACCAAATAATTTGACGTGTTAATTATTACACGATTTCTTATTTATTACTCAAAAAAGTATCGTCAGCTTTATAGCAGAAAATCTTTCAACTTGTACCCTTCTTTGGCCAAAAAATCGTCAAGTGCGAAGAGTTAACTGTAAATTAACTAGAATATATATATTCTTTTACTACTCAAGGAAGGTATATCTATTTTTGAGTACTCCTTTAAAGAGACTGACCGACTCGTTAAAGAGTGTCAAGAGGGTACGTGACCCCCAATTTTTATCTAATTTTTATATAAACATTCATTCTCGGAATTTAGACCTTATAAATTATTTATTTATACCTTATATCCTATATTGATTTTTGTATATAACTAAACTTATCTTTTCCACAATTTTTAATATTTATTCGATATATGTATTATATAGCATATGCAGGAGTTATTAAATATGTTAATATGTACGACTGGTAATTATAACAGAATAAAACGAGAGTTAATGGTAATATTAATTTTGTTAAAAGGAGTGCAGGAATAAAATATTCGAAACAAGTTATTTTAGCTAGCTTAGTATACTTCATATGAATTCAGGTATAATGTATATTGATTGAACTTAAAACAAATTTGAATATGTTATATAATAATTAAATTTAGTAGCCATAAATTTAAGTTTAATTTATTGTTTAGGCAAATTTGAGGAATTATGGAGATATTATTGCAATTTTAAAGACCCATTGTCTGATTGTGAGTCAGCGATTCGTAACCTTTTTCAGTTTATTGCATACATAAATATCATTACCAACATTCTCTGCACGCTATGAATACGGTATACTTTTTGCTAATACGTGAAAAGAACATTACACTCGGAATTTCGATTTACATAGAACTCTATTGTTACATTTTTCCTCTTTCTATTTGCCATTTAAATTTAAATACAAAGAGATCAGTATCATTAACAAAGTAATCACGTGTTGCACGTTTTAAAAATACTCATATTACATAAAATTCCAAAAATTATTGCAACACGATACCCGAAATTTGTTTTAATTTATCAATACGAAGATGGTAAATATAATCATAATTAATATCTACAATTAATAATCACATTACTATAATTACAATAAAAATCATATATTGAGCAACACTAATCATAAAAATAAATGAAAAATGTCCAAGGAAAATATTGAACAATAAAATAATTTTAAAAAATCGTACAAAATGATCTGCAACGAGGAAATAAATCGCATGATACACTGACTTCTAACGTATCTATCAATTACGAAACTCGCATAAGTTTCTGCTACATTACGGTTGACATAAACCGCGTAAAAAGCTATTGAAAATGTTCCCTTTCATGTGTTCCTTTCATAGATGCAAAGATAAGGTGAACGCAAAGTCTGCATTGTGTCAGCGTGCTAGAATTTATTCGAAAATTAACATTTTTTCACCTCCCAGCGTTGATTGAGAATCTGAACTTTTAAAATCCAGCTATTCGCGCGCGCTTTGATGCAGGCGCAATTTTAACAGTTTGTTTCGTCATTCTCATTGCGTTACGGCTCATTAAGTCCAATAACCTGATCGGTTAATCTCTATACTTAACACCTGTTACGTTTCGCGGACTCGAAATTGCTTTCAGGTCAACCGCTTAATCGATTTCGCTCGTGTGTGCCGACTATCGTAACAAGATGACACCTCCATTTTGACACGAAATCGCGTTTCCTGTTGACGTATCGACGTGTGTCGAAGATGTGACGGAGATTATGATTCCCAATATACAGCCCGCAAATGGCTTCGATCGCTTCAATCGAGAATTCTTATTTGACACTGAACGTGGCCTAAATCGCCATTTTTAAAAAACTGTCAATAAAAATTCAGCATTCAACGTTATCTCTTTAATCACACGTCTCCACCATTTTTCTTTCAATATTGTTACTTCATTTTTTAAAGATTCTAATTCTTGCGATGACAATAATACATGGAAGACGTGCCTCACCGTCCTTTTTGAGGATTAATTATAAATCAAATACAAGGATTATGGACAGCAGTACTTGGGACCAGACCTAACAGACGGGACGAACTTGCGACTGACCCACCTAAACGCTAAACAGACATACCTATAAATCTTAAAAGTAAACAGTACCAAAGGGAAACTTTCCTGACAGTTTCCCTCACCTAAACCAAAGTCCTGCTAAAACTCCTTGTCCAATCAAAATCTCTATTTTTTCCTCCACTTACAATCACTCTCCAATATGATTGCCTCACACTTCCAGAAATAAACATCTTTCTTCAAATAATTTCCAAATTATATTCTGAGAAAGCAGGAAAATTGTAATCAATTTATCCCAGTCACGTAACTAATTGACAGGCCTGACAGGTGTTGGAAAAATCGCCAGTCTACCTAACTCGTTGCCAAATTAAGTCCAATTTAATCGCATAACCTCGAATGTACGTCTTGTCGGTTGTGAGAACCGTTATAATGACACGTCATCGAGGGAATTTATTAAAAATCGAGGAACCGAGAGGCCTGGCAGCCTTTTCTGGCAGCGTCGAATTCGAGAATTTCGATTCGATTCGAATCCGATTTCGCGCTGGCTGTTGACCGATTATTGACAGGCATAATACGATTGCGTAATGACCGGATAAACGAGGCAACGACAATGATTAAACTGTCGCCGCTGGCACGAATGGGCCCACGCGATGGTCCCCATTGGAATCGTGAATACGCGTAATTGGCGTGAACGACGTTTCGTTAGAGGGCAAGATCGATGAGTGGATTTCGATGCCACGGACCGTGCTTGTGATTGATGGATCGTTTCCTAAGGTTCGGCGATAAATCCGAGGAAAGGCTGGAATCGTGAATGGAGCTGGACGGATTCACGAAATGCCTCTGTCCGCTCGCTTTCGACTGGTCTCGGTGTGTGCAATGCTTGTGCTCGAAGGGTGAAAGTGAAGATAGCGTGATGGATTCATCGATTTCCTTCTTCACTGCTTCATTTTGCTCCAATTTTACATCTCTTTAATTTCTCTTGGGATCATTGGCTAGGAAATTACCTTGATTTGTGGATATCAGAATGATCAGAGAGGGATGTTGTTAAAGCCTGTTAAACTTTAACCCTTTGGCCTACTACGTGTGAGGATCCTGATAAAGTTTTCGAGCCAAACCTGATTATCACGAGCCTGGCCCGTGGGACATCGGTTGGGTCAAAACTGACTATCACGGACTTGGCACGTGGTACATCGGTCGGGTCAAAACTGGCTATCACGGGCGTGGCACGTGGCACATCGGTTGGGTCGAAACTGACGATCACGAGCCTGGCACGTGGTACATCGGCTGGGCTAAATGTAAACACCACATGTCATGTTGAAATGTTGATGTGCCCCATTTCAATTATTAATTTAATATATTATTTAGTTTTAATCATTTGGCCTTTTTTAATTTTTCACTTGTATTTTTGTAATTTATCAAATCTCGTCATCAAACAGGTTCGTCGTCGCTGATCTAAACGATCGACGAATGGCGGAAACGACGATCCACAGTTACCCCCACGCAGTCGGCTGTCACTCGAATATGCACACTCGCGCGATTATTGCCATAATACCGTTACAGGGATTCCGAAAGAATCGTGCCATCGGCCAGGTCCGGAGCCACGTGAAGCTATAAGCGAGCCTTTGAAATTTGATCGAGAAAAAAGCGTCACGCGTCGTCCACGGATAATTTATGGACGCGATGCAGGGTCCGTTACACCGGAAACGAATAAATCTTCTCTTCACCGGCATGCCGGACGTTCCCGTGGGACATTTGCGTCTGCACCGGCCACTCCTGTTTGCCGTGCAACCGGATCATCGGCTACCCCTTTCTGCGCCGATCCCAACGTCGAGTGCAGCCCTCGACGCGTCGCGAAAATGGCCGACCGCTCGTCGATTAAATTCTTATCGCTTTCCTAACGGTTGTCGCTGATCGATTCGCGGCTCCTCCGTCAGCTTATCGAGGAATTATTAATATAAATGAATATTCCATCCGAGTGCCGGACGATAGCTCGATGGCTTGACGATTTATGGGCTACTCGTGGCTGGGGAATGTTAATCCTGGGGCCATTTTTGACGCTGTGTTTGCGGGAACAGCAGGTTTCGTCGATAATAGCAGATCGCACTTTTTGCAATATTATTTACTAATTTAGTGGCAAAGTACTAAATAGTAAGGTACTAAATTAGTTACCAATTTAGTGTAATGGGAAAGAACTAATATAGTGGTAAAAGACTAAGTAATAAAGTACTATATTACTTACTAATTTAGTGTAATGGTAAAGTACTAATTTAGTGGTAAAATACTAAATGCTAAGGTACTAAATTAGTTACCAATGTAGTGTAATGGTAAAATACTAATATAGTGGTAAAGTACTAAATTAATTACTAATTTGGTGTAATGGTAAAGCACTAATTTAGTGTAATGTAATGGCAATGATACTAATGGTCTGAGTTTCAGAGAGTTTTGTTTGTTGAATTTGTTAGATGGAAATAGTAATTATTGTAATTATGAGCATGGTATTCCTTGGAAATACACTTACTTAGAATCGAATTCTTTTTAGTTTTTACTGTGTAAATTCTTTTTTAAATGACTGTTTGTGTAATAGGTCAGAATATTTATCTATATTTTATATAAATAGATATATACATTGTTGTAAAAATTATTTGTTGATTTTATTAGTGAAATTCAGTATTTCTTTAGAGGATGCAATGCAGCAGTAGATTTCTAATTACATAATTTATTAAATATTAGAATAAAATTAAATTTCACAATATAATTACGATACATTATTATGTGTACAGTGAATGAAATTAATATTTACAATTAAATTGACATTACAAACAATATTATGTATCCTAATATAATACATAAATAAAATATAATAATACCATTCTCTATAACTAGCAAATTTAAATATTCTACTTTCTCTCAACTACAAATCCAAGAAAATAAAAGCTCAAAAATGTCGAATTAAGTTCGACAAACATTATGTTCTCTTCGTAAACACCGCACGTCAACTAGAGAAGCCAAGAAAATCCAAGCAAGGCACTCAAGAAACCCTCACGCTAAATCCAGCAAACCCGACGCAATTTCCCAACGAAATCTCTCGTCGCGACAATTTCACGACCCATAGAACCCAAGAAAAATCCTTCCTCTCTCGTAAAGGAGGCTCTCAGATTCGCTGAATTCTTTGTTCGCGCGTGGACCGGCCAGAAAGCGGCCATTTTGTCGTCATTTCACGCACGGAGAGAAGCGTTCGATCAACGTCGATGCATCCCGCGTTACGCATGCAAATGAAGGGCATCCCTTTTTTGCCTAAACTCGTGACACTGCCACGATCCTGCGACCCCTCGCACGAGCGAATTTTCTCGCCTCGAGGTCGGTCGCATTAGGCGAAACGAATAATCGGGATCGCGTCATGTATCGCCTGCCCTTCTCTGTGTTTCGTCCCAACGAGATTTTCGGGCTTCTACCCTCGCGTCCTGCATTCAGGGACCCATTCCCGATCTCCCTTTTCCTTTTCCCCTTTTTGCTCGGGGAAATTCGCTGAATTTTTCGCGGAGAAAATGTTTCTAGAGGAATAAACGCGACGAGAAGATGGGTCTTGCGTGAGGTGTGATAATGAGGGACACTTGTTGGAATTCGACGAATCTTTCGCTTCTATTTGGTGGTAAAATGGTGATATTGGGTGTGTAGTGTTCTTGGGAATAATTTGGTATGGAAATATCGTTTTTGAAGGTTGCTTGTACGAAAATCGTTGAGATTTTTGATAAAAGAGATACCCTAATTCAAGGAATACCAAATATCGACTGAAAAACCCTCGGGATATAAAGTTTCTCATTTCTAACACTTCAATATTAATACGAAAAGCCTGTACTGTCGATATTGCACAAACTCCATCTTCAATTTGGAATGAGACCAAAATAAAGAATACACGATAAATATACGATAATGAGAAAATAGGTCCAAGAGAGTCAAAAAGAGTCGAAAAGAGTTCAAAAGAGTCCAAAAAAGTACAAAAGGGTCCAACAGAGCACAAAAGAGTTCAAAAGAGTACAAAATAGTCCAAAAGAGTCCAAAAAGGTCCATTTTAAGTTTTAATCCCAAGAAATTCTCATAATTGGTCATTAGTTGACACGATTCAGACCTTTGCTAATTTTAGACCAGAAACTTTCCTGGCCAGGGTACTTATGGTAAGAATGGCTAAAAGGATGATAATCAAAGAAGGTCCAAAAAGGTGCCCAGTTTTAAACCCAAGGAATTCTCGTAATTGGCCATTAGTTGACACCATTCGGATCCTCGCGAATTTTAGGCCAGAAATTTTCCTGGCCAGGGTACTTATGGCCAGGCTGGCCGAAGGGACAGCTAAAGGGGAGTTCCTAACAACTGGAGGGTGTGCAATGCATCATACAGCGGTCGGAATGCGTTTTGTACCCTCGCGCTGTCGCCTCCGCCGCCATTAGAAGAGTTTTCGCGTGGCAGCAGTCCCGGACCACCGTCTGCACTTTGTTACAAAATTGTTTCGCCATTGTTCGGATAACGCCCGTTGGAAATTTATCACCGTTCGAATTGCTAAATGGCCCTTTAACGACTGCTCGCCCAAATTCCGTCCATTACTCTCGTGTGAATCCTGTTTCGCTATATCTTGATCATTTTATTCAACGTTGGCCGTTCCTTCGTGTTTATTTAATTGATTTCCCAGTGTCCTTTATATTTATTTGCAACGATATTTATAACAATATTCTTTGGACTATATGATGCACGCGGTGAGAAGAAAATTCTAGGACCATGTTGGTACAACTAGAAAATAATTCAGTAATGTATACGATATCTACGATGCGTTTGTTGTAGATATGACGCATGGTGGCGCTAGTGAGTTAAATGGAAAGTCAACTTAAGGCTCCTGAAATGTGTACTCTAAACTCCTAAACCAATCAAAAAGACTCGTAGTAAGAAGAAAATTTCAATATTTTGAGTAAAATGTAACAAAATAATTCAACGATATATACAATATTTGCATTACACCTGTCCGGAGATATGGGCCGTGGTGGCGCTAGTGAGTTAAACAAAAGGTAGCCTCACGGCTGCTGAAATGTTTATTCTAAACTCCTAAACCAATCAAAGAGACTCGTAGTAAGAAGAAAATTCCAAGATTATATCAGTAAAATATAACAAAATAATTCAACGATATATATAATATTCGCATTACATCAGTCTGGAGATATGGACCGTGGTGGCGCTAGCGAGTTAAAGAGAAAATCATCTTAAGACTGTAAGACTGGCAATCAAAAACCATTCGTTATTTTCCCACTCTTACACTCCGTTCGTCGTAATTACACCCTCGCTCAAACCACCCCTAAACCACCCCTAAGCCAACCCATTTATCCACTCACCAAAAAAAAAATCTTCCCCATAGCGTTTTCTAAAATTCTCCTTTCATCTCGGCATGCTCGCTGGTCGATCCATCGATGGTTAGAATTTCCCTTCGGGATGGCGGGCGTGTCGCGAATTAAAACACGTTTCATTAATCCCGAGAGCGTCGCGGCGCTCTCCTCGGCGCCTCCTTCTTCTTCCCACCTTCCTCTCGCGCGTGAATATTAAATTGTTTACGCAGCGGTCTGCATCGCGTGGATCCGATATATATGTATATATATATGTACAAGTATATGTGTATATATATAAATTTTTTCCACCGCAGAGCAACGAGAACGGAATAGGTCGATCGATGGGGGATGATTCTGTGCAACGAGGGGTGCAGAATTTTCATGCCCGAACGAGCGAGCCCCCCTCGTTCGTAGTAGACGAGACACACGGGGTTGTCGCCCCCACCCTCTCCGCCGCGGCCTGTATAGTTTATGTATAGCCGGCGGCTAAGGCTAAAAGGGATGTCGGCGCGGAACGAGCCACGCTGCCGACTTTCTCGCCGGGGACGACGTTCTCCTGGACACTCGCGTGCCTCGTTTCTTCTTTCCTCGAGTTTCCTAAGACGTTGCATTGCAGTTTATTTTCCAAAGATTAGTGTTTCGGAATTTTTCACGTTCTTTCGGTTGCTGGTTGATGTCATTTTTTGGGGTGGTTTTGGAAAGAATTATGGTGGGTCTTGGCACTTAGGGATTTTGGTTTAGAATATTAATTGTCTTTGGTAGGATGGAATTGCATTGCAAAGTGGCATTTCTTCTTCTTTTTTGATGCATTGAAAATTATTTTCGGAAGATTCGTGTTTCGGAATTTTTCACGATCTCGTGATTGCTGGTTAGAATTTTTTAAGATGATTTTTGGAAAGAATTTTGGTAAGTGTTAGCGTTTAGAGCTTGGGTTGGAATATTAATTGCCTTTGGTAGAATGGGATTTTTTTGGAGTATTCGATTTTTGTTGGGTGATATGAGTCATAGTGGGTTTATTTAGTTTCTATTGGATTTTTATTTTGGATGCATGGAGCAGTAGTGGGATTCTTTTTATTTTTATTTTAGTACAGGAAGCATTAATATGTTCATTTTTTTATTTTTTTATTTTTATTCTAGAAGAATGCAGCATTAGTGGGTTTATTTATTATTTTTTATGGAGGGATTTTTATTTTAGATAAAGAAAGAATAATTTATTTATTTATTTATTTTCTTTTTTTATTCTAGATAAAGAGGATTTTAATAGGTTAATTTATATACTTTTTATTTTTGCTCTACATAAAGGAAGCAATAGTGACAGTATTTTTTTTATCTTTTCATTCTAGATAAAGAGGATTTTAATAGCTTCACTTATTTATTTTTTATTTTTATTCCAGACAAAGGAAGCAATAATGGGTTTATTTATTCTCCTTTTTTTTATTTTTTATTATAAGGGAAGAGGACCTATTTTTACTTATTTTTTTCTTTTTTTTATTATAGATAAAGTAAACAACAGTGGATCTATTTATTTATTTAATTTTTACTTTTATTTCAAGTAAGGAAAGCAATGGGAGATTTATTTATCTTCTCTTTTATTTTTATTCTACATAAAAGGAGCAGTAATAAAAATTAATTTTTTTTCATGCTTTTATTCTGGATAAAGGAACTAATAATAGTTGTATTTATTTATTTATTTATTTTCTTTTTTGTTAGAGACAAGGATAGTGAAATATCACGATATGCTGATATCAATTTTTGAAAACTACTGTAGGATGATAGAATTAATAAATATTATTAATTCTCCACAATTTCGATATCTGAATCCCTTTTCCCCACTCCTATCTCACTTCTATCTTTTTATACGAATTAAACGAATCGAGGATAAGCCACATCAATTCATACCATCTCTCGCGTAAATGATTAATGATATTATTCTCGTTTAACGATATCATAAGTACGGTATCACTTAAAATTACCGATTCCTGATTGATTCGATTATTATCACGCGACTGGACCCGTATCTCCTCTCGGTATTTATACTTCCAATTAGCCAAAAAAACACGACGAGCATAAGCCCGCTTAGGATCCCTACTGATTTATGATATCATAATGACCTGCTCGTTATTTCACGGAAGCGACAGGATCTGACGCTAAACGTGTTATTATAATTACATTATAAATGCACCACTTCGAGTTTTAATTTTCTATTCATAGTCGAGCTTAGATCAAAGGAAACACACCGTGAGAAAATATCCACGGGAAGACATTATATCGCCATAATGATACACCGCGATCTTTCAAAACACATTACTCCTTTATATTCAAACATTCACAGGCCAAAACGATTATCCCCACTTTTGCAATGTTTTTAAATTTTACTCCCAAAATGCTCGGTCGATATTTGATTATTTATATTCTAAATAAATTTTTATTTTTTGGAATTAATCCATTTGCCAGATCAGAAGCTGTCTTAAAGAAAGATTTGGAAAGAGAAAGAAAAGCAGAGAGTAGAAAATTATTCTAAGTATAGCAAATTAAGCACCGATCAAAATTTTTTAAAATTCCAAAAAATGGAGTTATTCGATTTGGCAAGTGAAAAGCTCTGAGTCATTTTCTTCGATTAATTTCAAAGAAAAGAGGAAATAAATGTACAACGTTATTTTAAGTATAGCAAGTTATGCTCTAATTGAGTGATTCGACACCAAAATTCCCCAAGATTCCCCAAAATTTCCCAAAATTCCCTAAAATTCCCCAAAATTCCTAAAACTGGAGTCAACCTATTTAACTAATGGAAAACTCAATCGTTTCTTTAACTAACTCAAAAAATAATGAAAAATAAAAATTATTTCAAGCATAGAAAATTAAGCACCAATCGTGTAATCAAATTTTACCAATTTAAAAAAAGGAGAAACAACGAAAAAGTGAAAAATTATTTCAGATATATAAAGTTCAACACCATTCGAATGATTTGACACCAAGATTCCAAAAAATTCTCAAAAATGGGGTTAATCGATTTGGCTCGTGATCATCTCATACACGAAAATTGAAAAGTAATTTAGGAATCTCGAGTTTACAGTTAACGCAGAAAATGATGGAGTGCCGACTAGTTTTGTCCACCGTGGCTCACGTAAATCAATTGGCAAATCGATTGGTTTTAGGGTTATTTATTGCGATAAATAACGAGTTAATAACGGACTCGGAGGTATAATTGATTTTCGTAAGTAACAACTGAAAGCCTGATTGCCTCCCTTACTCAGTATCGAGGTTCACACGCGTCTGACTTGTTAATCTAATTGCTGGTTGCTGGATGAAGTTGATTGACGTATAACTGAAGGCTAATTCCCTGATTTATCGCGAACAAACTAAGTCCCTGGTGATTATTAAGATTCTAACTATACGTTGATTGATTGCTCGATTCGGAAAAATTCTGCTAACTGAACGCTATAACTAATGAACATCGTTGGCCACCTACGCTTTTTCCCATGCACCCTTACAGCGAGACTGCTGAAGGGTGTTTCGACATTTTTATCATTTTTCGAATTAATTTTCATAGTAATTTATTTTCTTTCTCGACTGTTGTTCAGAATTTTGTACGACTGTACTTCAAGATTCTCTACGGCTATGCCTTTAGGATTCTCTATGACTATTTTTCAGGGTTCTCTATGACTATTTCTCAGGGTTTTCTACGACTATCCTTCAAGATTCTCTACGACTATGCTTTAGGATTCTCTATGACTATTTTTCAGGGTTCTCTATGACTATTTTTCAGGATTCTCTATGACTATTTTTCAGGGTTTTCTACGACTATCCTTCAAGATTCTCTACGACTATGCCTTTAGGATTCTCTATGACTATTTTTCAGGGTTCTCTATGACTATTTTTCAGGGTTTTCTACGACTATCCTTCAAGATTCTCTACGACTATCCTTCAAGATTCTCTACGACTATGCTTTTAGGATTCTCTACGACTATGCATTTAGGATTCTCTATGACTATTTTTCAGGGTTCTCTATGACTATTTTTCAGGGTTTTCTACGACTATTTTTCAGGGTTTTCTACGACTATCCGTCAAGATTCTCTATGACTATTTTTCAGGGTTCTCTATGACTATTTTTCAGGGTTCTCTACGACTATCCTTCAAGATTCTCTACGACTATGCCTTTAGGATTCTCTATGACTATTTTTCAGGGTTCTGTATAACTATCCTTCAGAATTCTCTGACGACTATCTTTCAGGGTTCTCTATGACTATCTTTCAGGGTTCAGTACAAATGTCCCAGCTTTCCAATTGGATCACCTTTTATTCCCCTTATACACGCTACATCCTCAAACAACGCAACCTAAAAATCCCCCACAGATTCTAAGGGAAGTCCTCCCACCCACACTGATATGCTGTTAGACGTTTATAGTTGCAGACCCCAAAGGCCTCATTCCTGTGTATATCGCAAATATATCAATATTCCGTATTCAACTATCGTTATATAGTGCAAGAAAGGCTGCAGGTTGTATTTGTTGATCCGCTGTCCAACAAATGCGACTGTGGGGGGCCTCCTCCTCCTCCCATTGCCGCTGTTAGTCCTTTGGTAGCAGGTGTCCTATATGTGGCGATGGTACTGGAAAGGAAGGGATGCGTTTCGTCCTAAGCCTATTAGTTAACTTACCAGTAAGGCCACCTAGCAGACCCCGTCTTATTCAAAAGTTTGGAAATTCTATATATAGAAACGGAGGGGTTACCAAACACTTGCGAGAAAGCCCTCGAAGCCCCTTCGAGTAGGCGTCCATCTATCGGCGAGGGTGAGAATGATACCGCCATAATAAGTAAACGACCGCATTAAAGACACCAACTGACAGCATCTAAGAACCATATGAGCATCCCTACAACTGGTGACCCTGAATACAAGAACTCGATGCAATCTTCGCACAACCTAGAGTCATTAGAAGTTGCTCCATTACCAATAGGAACAAAGCATAGCATATTTCTCTCTCTCTCATAATCTAACACTAACATTTACTCGAATCCGCCAACCAAAATATCCTCTCTACTATCTTATTCAGGTATCTAGCAGAAAAAGGAAAAAGAAATCTAATTTTATCCAACCTTGCACGAGAAAATGGTCGTTACCCTACTATAGAGCGCCACGTCCCAGATGAAACCATCATCGACGCTAATATCTTCTTGGCGCGTAGGGAAAAATCAGGTTAACAGGAGATCGGGTCCAGAATGATGTTCCCACTCGGCACAAATCACTGTCGTTAATAATCCACGGCCCCTTCTTCGTTAATTTACGCGCGGTGGTTCTCACGTCTAGTGACTCGACGGTTTCTCCGCGTCTTTATCGGGTCGGATCCTCGCGGATCCGCTCGCGATGGAAGCCACGAGTCGCGGAGGTGCCAGGATCGCCCGAGGTAATTAGGCGTAGCTGGCTGTGCAGGAAGCACGCTTCGATGGATCGAGGTAGTTCACGGAGACGCTCGATTTTCGTAGAAAAATTGCAACGGGACTGTGATTGGTCGCTGTTCCTCTCCAACAGCGATAAGATGCTGGAGAGTTTAGGGGAACACGAGGAATTCACATCAACGTTGCGCACATGAATCAGAGATCTGAGATCTGGATCGATGATCCAAGGAAGTCTACTGGTTTGCCGCAGTAAAAAGCCGTGGCCTAGAAAACTGTTCCGCTGGTTTGGAAAATGGGAAAGTTTCTGAGCTGGGAAAATGTGACTATGAAAGTTAGGATTTTTCTTTTTTAATTTTTTTATGGAGGAGGAGATAGTATTTAATGAGAGAGAAATTTGGTATTTAATTTTTGCGATAGCGTTGCAGCGAATTTCAAACCATTTGTAGTCGAAAGACGACCCTCAAACGCCATTTAATCAAATTCCAAATATTATTAAATTATTATTGTTAATTAGTGAAAATGTGAATAATTAACCCTTTGCATACTGCGATTTTTTCGTTTCAGAAAATTAGTAATTCGATGATTTTCTGCCAGAAAGAGAAATTTGGTATTTAATTTTTGATACACTGTTGCAGCGATTTTCAAACCATTTGTAGTCGAGAGGCCACCCTTGCTCGCCATTTAATCAAATTCCAAAAATTGTTAAATTATTATTATCAATTAGTAAAAATGTGAATTATTAACCCTCTGCATACTGCGATTTTTTCGTTAGAAAATTGGGGGTAATTCGAAGATTTTCTGTTAGAAATTTGACGATATTTTGAAAATCAATAAAAATAAATAAAATATCGTACACAAATTAAGAAGTAGAATTATTTTACTCCGACAATCCACGCATCGTTGGGTAATTTTGAATTTGATATATTAATTGACATCGATATTTAGAAGCTGATTAAATGGCGACTGAGGGTCGCCTCTCAAATGCAAAGGGTTAATCAATTCACATCTAGAATTGCCAATCTAATGAAAAAGATTGGTCTTGGAATTTTCCTTTTTCCAATTACTAAAAATATATATCTGGCTTTTGGAAATATCAATGTTAAGTGGTATTGAGATAGTACTGTAATTTGTATATTTATTAAGTTCGTCTATTTTAAAAAATATTTTCTTCTCTTCGAACGGGAAAAAGGGGTAGAAAAAATATCGCAGGAGGAAAGTGGGTCGATCGTACGCGGGATAAATTAAAAATAAATACTGGACGAAAAATCGGGGTCAAACGTGGTGAAAGAGAAGTAAAATAAAGCATCGCGGCAAAAGGGACGTCACCTGTTGTTAACCAGCGTTGTCAATTTTCATAGTAATTTATCGGAACGCGGGATAAATTAAAAATAAATACTGGACGAAAAATCGAGGTCGGGATGGATGTGAGAAAATAAATACTGGTCGAAAAATCGGGGTCGAGGTGGATTTAAAAAAAGAAAAATACCCCGCGAAAAATCGGGGTCAATCACGGTGGAGAAGAAGCGGAATAAAGCATCGTGTCAAAAGGGCCCGTCACTTGTATGTTGACCAACGCTGTCAATATTCATAATAATTTATTGGAACGCGGGATAAATTAAAAATAAATACCTCGCGAAAACATGAAAATGGGGATGAATTTAAAAACATAAGTATTGGTCGAAAGATCGGGGTCGGTGTGGCTTTAAAAAAATAAATACGGGACGAAAAGTCGAGGATGGGGTGGATTTGCAAAAGGGAATACCCTGCGAAAAATCAGGGAATATTAATACCCTATGAAACATTGGAGTGGGGGTGGATTTAAAAAAATAAATACTGGACAAAAGTTGAAGTCGGGATTAATTTAAAAATGTAAACACCTCTCGAAAGATAGGGGTCGAAGTGGTTTTAAAAAGAAGTATACTCCGCAAAAAATTAGGGAAAATAACCTATGAAATATCAAAATGGGGGTAGTTTATAGCTTTAACCAAGGGAATACCTCGCGAAAAATTGAAGTGAGGGTACAGTTAAAAAAGTAAATACCTCGAGAAAAATCGGGGTGGGGGTGGACTTAAAGAAATAAATATCTCGCGAAAAATCGGGGTAAGGGTAGACTTAAAAAAATAAAAGCTTCGCGAAAAATCAGAATAGGGGTGGACTTAAAAGAAATAAATACGTCGCAAAGAATCAGAGCGAGGGTGGACTCAAAAAAATATATATCTCGCGAAAAATTAGAGTAAGGGTGGGCTCAAGAAAATAAATATCTCGCGAAAAATCGAGGTGAGGGTATACTTGAAGAAATAAATATCTGGCGAAAAATCGGGGGTGATGGTGGACGTAAGAAAACATATACCTCGCGAAAAAACGGAATGGGGGGTAGGGGACTTAAAAAAATAAATACCTCGCAAAAAATCAGGGTGGGGTAGACTTAAAAAAATAAATACCTCGCGAAAAATCGGAGTGGAGCAGACTTGAGAAAAATAAGTACTGCAGGAAAGATCGGGGTCGGCGTGGATGTAAAAAAATAAATACTAGACGAAAAATCGGGGTCGGGGTGGATTTAGAAAAAGGAATGGCTGATGAAAAATTGAGGTCAGCCGCAGTGGAAAAGAAGTGAAATAAAGCATCGTGGCAAAAGGGACGTCACCTGTTGTTAACCAGCGTTGCTTTATTCGCGGTCCAATATTGCTGTGCTCGTTCCACCGTTCGGTGCATCAGACGTACCACCGTGTGCGATGCACATGCACGTGTAACACAAGGACGTGCTACAATAGCCCGTCTTTCGCTATTAAGATTGACATAATACGAGGAGCACGGCTCATTAACTCTCTTTGTGAGACCCTGCTAATAAGATTGTTCCTCTGGCTCGGAAGAAAATCTTCAACCCCCTCTGGAGATCCAGTTAAGTCGAGGTATCGATATATCTGTGTCCACGGATTATCCGTCAATTCGATGCAATTATTACGCTTTGATTTGCGCGGAATAATTAGATTCGGAGACGAGGATAGAACGAAGAAAAATTCGATCAGCTCGGTTTTTATTTCAGCCTCGGGGTTCAACTTTCTTGCGGAGATTAATTATGATTTATGGTCGAGGTTTCGAAGAAATAGATATTTAAGGGTTTCAAAGTATTAAAATTCTTTTTAATTTTTTGAGATGTTATTTTCTATTAAGATTTGATTATTTAATTTTCTGTGCTTTATTTTTAATTAAATAAAATACGAGTAGGGCTAAAATTTGTTGGGGTTAAAGTTTATTAAAATTGTATTATTTAATAATTTTATGTGACCTATAAATTTTGTAAAAGTGGGTTTCTAAATTTGAAAAATTTTTTAATTAATATCCCTAGATTTTATAATTAATTAATTAATAGATGGGTCGGTGGTTTTTCGAACAATTTAATCTGTTAGTTGCTAATTTTTACTGAAGCTTTCTAATTTACTGTAATTTGTAAATGTTATAAAATTAAATTTAAAAATGAAAATATTTGTGGACTTTGAAATTCTCAGATTCATCGATTCGTGAATTTAAAAATCTCGGAATACTTAGGCTTCTTAATTTACTAATCCTTTACTAGTCCTACTAATCCAAATCCTAATCCCAATTTACTAATTTACTAATCTCCAAATTTTTAAAGTACCATTTATTTAATAAAATTTAACAAACGGATAATATAATTTTCCCAAATTAATAATATAACTATAAAATGTTATTGAAAAAGCTGAGAAGCTCGAGTGATTAAATAATTGAAATCGTTGGAAGGACGGTATATAGATCGCACAATACCGTATTTCGCTTAAATTTATCCGCGAGAAATGTCTGGAAGAATAAGCAAGCGTGGCTTGAAGTGGGCGTATTCAGAATTTCTAATAGGTGACCGTCTCAAGAGGCAACGTCTGGTAGACGAAACGTCTACAAATGTCTTAGAGCACCGTATATGCATGTACACGCATAACAAATTAGATTCCCAAGATGTGCCTTGTCGAAACTTCAACTATTTAAAAACAGTTCCTCAAAATTGAACAAAATTCTCGAAAAACAGCATCATTCAACTACACGAGATAAATTTAATCTTGCTAGGACTAAAATATTTTCTCTAAAATATCGTCGATACAAAAATCTCTTTCCTTTCGAAATAAACACATAAATTATATATAAATTACTATAAAATAAATAATAAATACTATAAATACTATAAACGCTATAAATACTCTAGCTATTATAGACACTATAAATACTATAAATACTATAAATGCTATAAATGCTATAAATACTATAAATACTACAAATGCTATAAATACTATAAATACTATAAATACTATTAATACTATTAATACTCTAAATACTATAAATACTATGAATACTATTAATACTCTAAATACTATGGATGCTATAAATACTACAAATACTATAAATGCTATAAATGCTACAAATACTGTAAATGCTATAAATGCTAAAAATAATACTTATGGTAAGAATGGCTAAAAGGATGATAATCAAAGAAGGTCCAAAAAGGTGCCCAGTTTTAAACCCAAGGAATTCTCGTAATTGGCCATTAGTTGACACCATTCGGATCCTCGCGAATTTTAGGCCAGAAATTTTCCTGGCCAGGGTACTTATGGCCAGGCTGGCCGAAGGGACAGCTAAAGGGGAGTTCCTAACAACTGGAGGGTGTGCAATGCATCATACAGCGGTCGGAATGCGTTTTGTACCCTCGCGCTGTCGCCTCCGCCGCCATTAGAAGAGTTTTCGCGTGGCAGCAGTCCCGGACCACCGTCTGCACTTTGTTACAAAATTGTTTCGCCATTGTTCGGATAACGCCCGTTGGAAATTTATCACCGTTCGAATTGCTAAATGGCCCTTTAACGACTGCTCGCCCAAATTCCGTCCATTACTCTCGTGTGAATCCTGTTTCGCTATATCTTGATCATTTTATTCAACGTTGGCCGTTCCTTCGTGTTTATTTAATTGATTTCCCAGTGTCCTTTATATTTATTTGCAACGATATTTATAACAATATTCTTTGGACTATATGATGCACGCGGTGAGAAGAAAATTCTAGGACCATGTTGGTACAACTAGAAAATAATTCAGTAATGTATACGATATCTACGATGCGTTTGTTGTAGATATGACGCATGGTGGCGCTAGTGAGTTAAATGGAAAGTCAACTTAAGGCTCCTGAAATGTGTACTCTAAACTCCTAAACCAATCAAAAAGACTCGTAGTAAGAAGAAAATTTCAATATTTTGAGTAAAATGTAACAAAATAATTCAACGATATATACAATATTTGCATTACACCTGTCCGGAGATATGGGCCGTGGTGGCGCTAGTGAGTTAAACAAAAGGTAGCCTCACGGCTGCTGAAATGTTTATTCTAAACTCCTAAACCAATCAAAGAGACTCGTAGTAAGAAGAAAATTCCAAGATTATATCAGTAAAATATAACAAAATAATTCAACGATATATATAATATTCGCATTACATCAGTCTGGAGATATGGACCGTGGTGGCGCTAGCGAGTTAAAGAGAAAATCATCTTAAGACTGTAAGACTGGCAATCAAAAACCATTCGTTATTTTCCCACTCTTACACTCCGTTCGTCGTAATTACACCCTCGCTCAAACCACCCCTAAACCACCCCTAAGCCAACCCATTTATCCACTCACCAAAAAAAAAATCTTCCCCATAGCGTTTTCTAAAATTCTCCTTTCATCTCGGCATGCTCGCTGGTCGATCCATCGATGGTTAGAATTTCCCTTCGGGATGGCGGGCGTGTCGCGAATTAAAACACGTTTCATTAATCCCGAGAGCGTCGCGGCGCTCTCCTCGGCGCCTCCTTCTTCTTCCCACCTTCCTCTCGCGCGTGAATATTAAATTGTTTACGCAGCGGTCTGCATCGCGTGGATCCGATATATATGTATATATATATGTACAAGTATATGTGTATATATATAAATTTTTTCCACCGCAGAGCAACGAGAACGGAATAGGTCGATCGATGGGGGATGATTCTGTGCAACGAGGGGTGCAGAATTTTCATGCCCGAACGAGCGAGCCCCCCTCGTTCGTAGTAGACGAGACACACGGGGTTGTCGCCCCCACCCTCTCCGCCGCGGCCTGTATAGTTTATGTATAGCCGGCGGCTAAGGCTAAAAGGGATGTCGGCGCGGAACGAGCCACGCTGCCGACTTTCTCGCCGGGGACGACGTTCTCCTGGACACTCGCGTGCCTCGTTTCTTCTTTCCTCGAGTTTCCTAAGACGTTGCATTGCAGTTTATTTTCCAAAGATTAGTGTTTCGGAATTTTTCACGTTCTTTCGGTTGCTGGTTGATGTCATTTTTTGGGGTGGTTTTGGAAAGAATTATGGTAGGTCTTGGCACTTAGGGATTTTGGTTTAGAATATTAATTGTCTTTGGTAGGATGGAATTGCATTGCAAAGTGGCATTTCTTCTTCTTTTTTGATGCATTGAAAATTATTTTCGGAAGATTCGTGTTTCGGAATTTTTCACGATCTCGTGATTGCTGGTTAGAATTTTTTAAGATGATTTTTGGAAAGAATTTTGGTAAGTGTTAGCGTTTAGAGCTTGGGTTGGAATATTAATTGCCTTTGGTAGAATGGGATTTTTTTGGAGTATTCGATTTTTGTTGGGTGATATGAGTCATAGTGGGTTTATTTAGTTTCTATTGGATTTTTATTTTGGATGCATGGAGCAGTAGTGGGATTCTTTTTATTTTTATTTTAGTACAGGAAGCATTAATATGTTCATTTTTTTATTTTTTTATTTTTATTCTAGAAGAATGCAGCATTAGTGGGTTTATTTATTATTTTTTATGGAGGGATTTTTATTTTAGATAAAGAAAGAATAATTTATTTATTTATTTATTTTCTTTTTTTATTCTAGATAAAGAGGATTTTAATAGGTTAATTTATATACTTTTTATTTTTGCTCTACATAAAGGAAGCAATAGTGACAGTATTTTTTTTATCTTTTCATTCTAGATAAAGAGGATTTTAATAGCTTCACTTATTTATTTTTTATTTTTATTCCAGACAAAGGAAGCAATAATGGGTTTATTTATTCTCCTTTTTTTTATTTTTTATTATAAGGGAAGAGGACCTATTTTTACTTATTTTTTTCTTTTTTTTATTATAGATAAAGTAAACAACAGTGGATCTATTTATTTATTTAATTTTTACTTTTATTTCAAGTAAGGAAAGCAATGGGAGATTTATTTATCTTCTCTTTTATTTTTATTCTACATAAAAGGAGCAGTAATAAAAATTAATTTTTTTTCATGCTTTTATTCTGGATAAAGGAACTAATAATAGTTGTATTTATTTATTTATTTATTTTCTTTTTTGTTAGAGACAAGGATAGTGAAATATCACGATATGCTGATATCAATTTTTGAAAACTACTGTAGGATGATAGAATTAATAAATATTATTAATTCTCCACAATTTCGATATCTGAATCCCTTTTCCCCACTCCTATCTCACTTCTATCTTTTTATACGAATTAAACGAATCGAGGATAAGCCACATCAATTCATACCATCTCTCGCGTAAATGATTAATGATATTATTCTCGTTTAACGATATCATAAGTACGGTATCACTTAAAATTACCGATTCCTGATTGATTCGATTATTATCACGCGACTGGACCCGTATCTCCTCTCGGTATTTATACTTCCAATTAGCCAAAAAAACACGACGAGCATAAGCCCGCTTAGGATCCCTACTGATTTATGATATCATAATGACCTGCTCGTTATTTCACGGAAGCGACAGGATCTGACGCTAAACGTGTTATTATAATTACATTATAAATGCACCACTTCGAGTTTTAATTTTCTATTCATAGTCGAGCTTAGATCAAAGGAAACACACCGTGAGAAAATATCCACGGGAAGACATTATATCGCCATAATGATACACCGCGATCTTTCAAAACACATTACTCCTTTATATTCAAACATTCACAGGCCAAAACGATTATCCCCACTTTTGCAATGTTTTTAAATTTTACTCCCAAAATGCTCGGTCGATATTTGATTATTTATATTCTAAATAAATTTTTATTTTTTGGAATTAATCCATTTGCCAGATCAGAAGCTGTCTTAAAGAAAGATTTGGAAAGAGAAAGAAAAGCAGAGAGTAGAAAATTATTCTAAGTATAGCAAATTAAGCACCGATCAAAATTTTTTAAAATTCCAAAAAATGGAGTTATTCGATTTGGCAAGTGAAAAGCTCTGAGTCATTTTCTTCGATTAATTTCAAAGAAAAGAGGAAATAAATGTACAACGTTATTTTAAGTATAGCAAGTTATGCTCTAATTGAGTGATTCGACACCAAAATTCCCCAAGATTCCCCAAAATTTCCCAAAATTCCCTAAAATTCCCCAAAATTCCTAAAACTGGAGTCAACCTATTTAACTAATGGAAAACTCAATCGTTTCTTTAACTAACTCAAAAAATAATGAAAAATAAAAATTATTTCAAGCATAGAAAATTAAGCACCAATCGTGTAATCAAATTTTACCAATTTAAAAAAAGGAGAAACAACGAAAAAGTGAAAAATTATTTCAGATATATAAAGTTCAACACCATTCGAATGATTTGACACCAAGATTCCAAAAAATTCTCAAAAATGGGGTTAATCGATTTGGCTCGTGATCATCTCATACACGAAAATTGAAAAGTAATTTAGGAATCTCGAGTTTACAGTTAACGCAGAAAATGATGGAGTGCCGACTAGTTTTGTCCACCGTGGCTCACGTAAATCAATTGGCAAATCGATTGGTTTTAGGGTTATTTATTGCGATAAATAACGAGTTAATAACGGACTCGGAGGTATAATTGATTTTCGTAAGTAACAACTGAAAGCCTGATTGCCTCCCTTACTCAGTATCGAGGTTCACACGCGTCTGACTTGTTAATCTAATTGCTGGTTGCTGGATGAAGTTGATTGACGTATAACTGAAGGCTAATTCCCTGATTTATCGCGAACAAACTAAGTCCCTGGTGATTATTAAGATTCTAACTATACGTTGATTGATTGCTCGATTCGGAAAAATTCTGCTAACTGAACGCTATAACTAATGAACATCGTTGGCCACCTACGCTTTTTCCCATGCACCCTTACAGCGAGACTGCTGAAGGGTGTTTCGACATTTTTATCATTTTTCGAATTAATTTTCATAGTAATTTATTTTCTTTCTCGACTGTTGTTCAGAATTTTGTACGACTGTACTTCAAGATTCTCTACGGCTATGCCTTTAGGATTCTCTATGACTATTTTTCAGGGTTCTCTATGACTATTTCTCAGGGTTTTCTACGACTATCCTTCAAGATTCTCTACGACTATGCTTTAGGATTCTCTATGACTATTTTTCAGGGTTCTCTATGACTATTTTTCAGGATTCTCTATGACTATTTTTCAGGGTTTTCTACGACTATCCTTCAAGATTCTCTACGACTATGCCTTTAGGATTCTCTATGACTATTTTTCAGGGTTCTCTATGACTATTTTTCAGGGTTTTCTACGACTATCCTTCAAGATTCTCTACGACTATCCTTCAAGATTCTCTACGACTATGCTTTTAGGATTCTCTACGACTATGCATTTAGGATTCTCTATGACTATTTTTCAGGGTTCTCTATGACTATTTTTCAGGGTTTTCTACGACTATTTTTCAGGGTTTTCTACGACTATCCGTCAAGATTCTCTATGACTATTTTTCAGGGTTCTCTATGACTATTTTTCAGGGTTCTCTACGACTATCCTTCAAGATTCTCTACGACTATGCCTTTAGGATTCTCTATGACTATTTTTCAGGGTTCTGTATAACTATCCTTCAGAATTCTCTGACGACTATCTTTCAGGGTTCTCTATGACTATCTTTCAGGGTTCAGTACAAATGTCCCAGCTTTCCAATTGGATCACCTTTTATTCCCCTTATACACGCTACATCCTCAAACAACGCAACCTAAAAATCCCCCACAGATTCTAAGGGAAGTCCTCCCACCCACACTGATATGCTGTTAGACGTTTATAGTTGCAGACCCCAAAGGCCTCATTCCTGTGTATATCGCAAATATATCAATATTCCGTATTCAACTATCGTTATATAGTGCAAGAAAGGCTGCAGGTTGTATTTGTTGATCCGCTGTCCAACAAATGCGACTGTGGGGGGCCTCCTCCTCCTCCCATTGCCGCTGTTAGTCCTTTGGTAGCAGGTGTCCTATATGTGGCGATGGTACTGGAAAGGAAGGGATGCGTTTCGTCCTAAGCCTATTAGTTAACTTACCAGTAAGGCCACCTAGCAGACCCCGTCTTATTCAAAAGTTTGGAAATTCTATATATAGAAACGGAGGGGTTACCAAACACTTGCGAGAAAGCCCTCGAAGCCCCTTCGAGTAGGCGTCCATCTATCGGCGAGGGTGAGAATGATACCGCCATAATAAGTAAACGACCGCATTAAAGACACCAACTGACAGCATCTAAGAACCATATGAGCATCCCTACAACTGGTGACCCTGAATACAAGAACTCGATGCAATCTTCGCACAACCTAGAGTCATTAGAAGTTGCTCCATTACCAATAGGAACAAAGCATAGCATATTTCTCTCTCTCTCATAATCTAACACTAACATTTACTCGAATCCGCCAACCAAAATATCCTCTCTACTATCTTATTCAGGTATCTAGCAGAAAAAGGAAAAAGAAATCTAATTTTATCCAACCTTGCACGAGAAAATGGTCGTTACCCTACTATAGAGCGCCACGTCCCAGATGAAACCATCATCGACGCTAATATCTTCTTGGCGCGTAGGGAAAAATCAGGTTAACAGGAGATCGGGTCCAGAATGATGTTCCCACTCGGCACAAATCACTGTCGTTAATAATCCACGGCCCCTTCTTCGTTAATTTACGCGCGGTGGTTCTCACGTCTAGTGACTCGACGGTTTCTCCGCGTCTTTATCGGGTCGGATCCTCGCGGATCCGCTCGCGATGGAAGCCACGAGTCGCGGAGGTGCCAGGATCGCCCGAGGTAATTAGGCGTAGCTGGCTGTGCAGGAAGCACGCTTCGATGGATCGAGGTAGTTCACGGAGACGCTCGATTTTCGTAGAAAAATTGCAACGGGACTGTGATTGGTCGCTGTTCCTCTCCAACAGCGATAAGATGCTGGAGAGTTTAGGGGAACACGAGGAATTCACATCAACGTTGCGCACATGAATCAGAGATCTGAGATCTGGATCGATGATCCAAGGAAGTCTACTGGTTTGCCGCAGTAAAAAGCCGTGGCCTAGAAAACTGTTCCGCTGGTTTGGAAAATGGGAAAGTTTCTGAGCTGGGAAAATGTGACTATGAAAGTTAGGATTTTTCTTTTTTAATTTTTTTATGGAGGAGGAGATAGTATTTAATGAGAGAGAAATTTGGTATTTAATTTTTGCGATAGCGTTGCAGCGAATTTCAAACCATTTGTAGTCGAAAGACGACCCTCAAACGCCATTTAATCAAATTCCAAATATTATTAAATTATTATTGTTAATTAGTGAAAATGTGAATAATTAACCCTTTGCATACTGCGATTTTTTCGTTTCAGAAAATTAGTAATTCGATGATTTTCTGCCAGAAAGAGAAATTTGGTATTTAATTTTTGATACACTGTTGCAGCGATTTTCAAACCATTTGTAGTCGAGAGGCCACCCTTGCTCGCCATTTAATCAAATTCCAAAAATTGTTAAATTATTATTATCAATTAGTAAAAATGTGAATTATTAACCCTCTGCATACTGCGATTTTTTCGTTAGAAAATTGGGGGTAATTCGAAGATTTTCTGTTAGAAATTTGACGATATTTTGAAAATCAATAAAAATAAATAAAATATCGTACACAAATTAAGAAGTAGAATTATTTTACTCCGACAATCCACGCATCGTTGGGTAATTTTGAATTTGATATATTAATTGACATCGATATTTAGAAGCTGATTAAATGGCGACTGAGGGTCGCCTCTCAAATGCAAAGGGTTAATCAATTCACATCTAGAATTGCCAATCTAATGAAAAAGATTGGTCTTGGAATTTTCCTTTTTCCAATTACTAAAAATATATATCTGGCTTTTGGAAATATCAATGTTAAGTGGTATTGAGATAGTACTGTAATTTGTATATTTATTAAGTTCGTCTATTTTAAAAAATATTTTCTTCTCTTCGAACGGGAAAAAGGGGTAGAAAAAATATCGCAGGAGGAAAGTGGGTCGATCGTACGCGGGATAAATTAAAAATAAATACTGGACGAAAAATCGGGGTCAAACGTGGTGAAAGAGAAGTAAAATAAAGCATCGCGGCAAAAGGGACGTCACCTGTTGTTAACCAGCGTTGTCAATTTTCATAGTAATTTATCGGAACGCGGGATAAATTAAAAATAAATACTGGACGAAAAATCGAGGTCGGGATGGATGTGAGAAAATAAATACTGGTCGAAAAATCGGGGTCGAGGTGGATTTAAAAAAAGAAAAATACCCCGCGAAAAATCGGGGTCAATCACGGTGGAGAAGAAGCGGAATAAAGCATCGTGTCAAAAGGGCCCGTCACTTGTATGTTGACCAACGCTGTCAATATTCATAATAATTTATTGGAACGCGGGATAAATTAAAAATAAATACCTCGCGAAAACATGAAAATGGGGATGAATTTAAAAACATAAGTATTGGTCGAAAGATCGGGGTCGGTGTGGCTTTAAAAAAATAAATACGGGACGAAAAGTCGAGGATGGGGTGGATTTGCAAAAGGGAATACCCTGCGAAAAATCAGGGAATATTAATACCCTATGAAACATTGGAGTGGGGGTGGATTTAAAAAAATAAATACTGGACAAAAGTTGAAGTCGGGATTAATTTAAAAATGTAAACACCTCTCGAAAGATAGGGGTCGAAGTGGTTTTAAAAAGAAGTATACTCCGCAAAAAATTAGGGAAAATAACCTATGAAATATCAAAATGGGGGTAGTTTATAGCTTTAACCAAGGGAATACCTCGCGAAAAATTGAAGTGAGGGTACAGTTAAAAAAGTAAATACCTCGAGAAAAATCGGGGTGGGGGTGGACTTAAAGAAATAAATATCTCGCGAAAAATCGGGGTAAGGGTAGACTTAAAAAAATAAAAGCTTCGCGAAAAATCAGAATAGGGGTGGACTTAAAAGAAATAAATACGTCGCAAAGAATCAGAGCGAGGGTGGACTCAAAAAAATATATATCTCGCGAAAAATTAGAGTAAGGGTGGGCTCAAGAAAATAAATATCTCGCGAAAAATCGAGGTGAGGGTATACTTGAAGAAATAAATATCTGGCGAAAAATCGGGGGTGATGGTGGACGTAAGAAAACATATACCTCGCGAAAAAACGGAATGGGGGGTAGGGGACTTAAAAAAATAAATACCTCGCAAAAAATCAGGGTGGGGTAGACTTAAAAAAATAAATACCTCGCGAAAAATCGGAGTGGAGCAGACTTGAGAAAAATAAGTACTGCAGGAAAGATCGGGGTCGGCGTGGATGTAAAAAAATAAATACTAGACGAAAAATCGGGGTCGGGGTGGATTTAGAAAAAGGAATGGCTGATGAAAAATTGAGGTCAGCCGCAGTGGAAAAGAAGTGAAATAAAGCATCGTGGCAAAAGGGACGTCACCTGTTGTTAACCAGCGTTGCTTTATTCGCGGTCCAATATTGCTGTGCTCGTTCCACCGTTCGGTGCATCAGACGTACCACCGTGTGCGATGCACATGCACGTGTAACACAAGGACGTGCTACAATAGCCCGTCTTTCGCTATTAAGATTGACATAATACGAGGAGCACGGCTCATTAACTCTCTTTGTGAGACCCTGCTAATAAGATTGTTCCTCTGGCTCGGAAGAAAATCTTCAACCCCCTCTGGAGATCCAGTTAAGTCGAGGTATCGATATATCTGTGTCCACGGATTATCCGTCAATTCGATGCAATTATTACGCTTTGATTTGCGCGGAATAATTAGATTCGGAGACGAGGATAGAACGAAGAAAAATTCGATCAGCTCGGTTTTTATTTCAGCCTCGGGGTTCAACTTTCTTGCGGAGATTAATTATGATTTATGGTCGAGGTTTCGAAGAAATAGATATTTAAGGGTTTCAAAGTATTAAAATTCTTTTTAATTTTTTGAGATGTTATTTTCTATTAAGATTTGATTATTTAATTTTCTGTGCTTTATTTTTAATTAAATAAAATACGAGTAGGGCTAAAATTTGTTGGGGTTAAAGTTTATTAAAATTGTATTATTTAATAATTTTATGTGACCTATAAATTTTGTAAAAGTGGGTTTCTAAATTTGAAAAATTTTTTAATTAATATCCCTAGATTTTATAATTAATTAATTAATAGATGGGTCGGTGGTTTTTCGAACAATTTAATCTGTTAGTTGCTAATTTTTACTGAAGCTTTCTAATTTACTGTAATTTGTAAATGTTATAAAATTAAATTTAAAAATGAAAATATTTGTGGACTTTGAAATTCTCAGATTCATCGATTCGTGAATTTAAAAATCTCGGAATACTTAGGCTTCTTAATTTACTAATCCTTTACTAGTCCTACTAATCCAAATCCTAATCCCAATTTACTAATTTACTAATCTCCAAATTTTTAAAGTACCATTTATTTAATAAAATTTAACAAACGGATAATATAATTTTCCCAAATTAATAATATAACTATAAAATGTTATTGAAAAAGCTGAGAAGCTCGAGTGATTAAATAATTGAAATCGTTGGAAGGACGGTATATAGATCGCACAATACCGTATTTCGCTTAAATTTATCCGCGAGAAATGTCTGGAAGAATAAGCAAGCGTGGCTTGAAGTGGGCGTATTCAGAATTTCTAATAGGTGACCGTCTCAAGAGGCAACGTCTGGTAGACGAAACGTCTACAAATGTCTTAGAGCACCGTATATGCATGTACACGCATAACAAATTAGATTCCCAAGATGTGCCTTGTCGAAACTTCAACTATTTAAAAACAGTTCCTCAAAATTGAACAAAATTCTCGAAAAACAGCATCATTCAACTACACGAGATAAATTTAATCTTGCTAGGACTAAAATATTTTCTCTAAAATATCGTCGATACAAAAATCTCTTTCCTTTCGAAATAAACACATAAATTATATATAAATTACTATAAAATAAATAATAAATACTATAAATACTATAAACGCTATAAATACTCTAGCTATTATAGACACTATAAATACTATAAATACTATAAATGCTATAAATGCTATAAATACTATAAATACTACAAATGCTATAAATGCTATAAATACTATAAATACTATAAATACTATTAATACTATTAATACTCTAAATACTATAAATACTATGAATACTATTAATACTCTAAATACTATGGATGCTATAAATACTACAAATACTATAAATGCTATAAATGCTACAAATACTGTAAATGCTATAAATGCTAAAAATACTGTAAATGCTATAAATGCTATAAATGCTATAAATGCTACAAATGCTACAAATGCTATAAATGCTACAAATGCTACAAATGCTATAAAAGCTAAAAATGCTACAAATGCTATAAAAGCTATAAATGCTACAAATGCTATAAATACTACAAATACTATAACTACTATAAATACTGTATTGCTATAAATACTATAAATACTAATAAATGAATATATAAATTAATCCATCGAATTTAAATAATTATCCTAACAATTCCCACCTTATTTCACGAACCAACGATCATCCATAATATCAAAGATAGCAGGAATAAAAATAACAGTCGATAGAATACGCGATAAATCATTGGAAATGACAAATGAAAGAAAATTCTTAAAATGGAAAACACGATAATAAATGTATTACAACTATTGATCACCAAAGGATTAAACTGTTAAATCAGCCAATTCGTCTGAAATCCGCCCTCCGAGTCGGTTCTTCTTTGATCGATGATCGGCCATCATAGCACCCCATTTCGCCATCGGATTAATCCCCGGCAGGATCAGCAGGAGCAGCCTAACTCCCTGCGTGGATATAAAACTTGATCAAAGTCGTAACAACTTCGGACTAATTAATGACTGCTGAGAAAATGGAAATAAATGGAGGGATGCTCGGATCGAGACGCGGGAAGGCTGAGTTTCGGGAAGGCAGAGCCTAGTCTGAGGGCTCGAGGAGTTCGTAAATAAACGTCACGGACGTATTGCGAAGGGTGAACGCGAGGCTGCAGCCTTTCCAGTTTCAAATGAACCTGGCCCCGTGAAAATTGAGGAATCTTCCGTCGGGTTTGCCGAGATCGCGTGATCGAAAGAGGCCTGTTGGCGCAACGAGAAACAGGATATGATTTTTAATAACGACTAGCTCCCGGAAGTTGCGACCTCTGTCTGCGGGGTTGATGAAATTTTTTCGCAGAAACGAGAAATTAATTGTTCAGAATTAATTATCGGGGTGAAAGTCGAGGAAATTTGGTGGAGAGAGGGAGAGAGAGAGATTTATATAGTTGGTTTAGGATTCTTTGTCACTGTTGAAGTTGCACTGCGATTTAATTGGAATAATTCATAATATTTAATAGTTTTGTAGTGTACAATTTTAATTGGTATTTAATAGCATTTAATTGACGCAATAAGTTTTAACGGAATAATTCGAGTACTTTAGTAATTAGTAGTAATTAATTAATGGAAATTAATTGCGAAATCATTCTGAAAAAGTGTACATTGATAAGGTATGTAATTGCTATTCTCCGAGATTTTTGAATTTAATTGTTGTAAAAAGAATTTCTTTTTTTTTTAGATTAATGAGTGTTAATTGTTTGAAATCTAATAAAGGTCTTTTATTTATTTTTCCGAGTGGAATACACTGTATCACCTGTTTCTTTGCTATGATGTATCGCTCATCCATAAAAGGACAATAGAATTTTTATTCAAAAATTTATACACAAACAAATAAGGATTATCAATATTGGTATGGAAGGATATCAATAAAACCGAGTAAATCGTTGTGGTATATACTAGGTGTTTGTTGTAAACACAGTAGGCAAATAATTGGTTTTTAGTCACGTACAAAGAGCGGAGCAATTTTTCTGCAAAATACCATCGAGTGTAATGGGGAAGCTATACATGTCACACAGGTGCAAAAACTACAAAGAAATAAATTCCCACAAACATTCTAATAGCCTTAGAGATTATAACATTCAAAGAAAACTCAAAAGCTGAAAAATAATTCTATATTTCTATAAGGAATAAACAAAAATTATACTACTCTTCAAAATATATATATATATATATAAAAGGAAATTGGCACATACATACATATATACATATATACATACATAATAATACACTTCCATCTCATTTTAATCACTAAAAATACTAAATTTCCTTTTTTACCATCCCTCGACTGCATCAATAACCATAAAAGAATTCGACATTGCGATAAAATGGAAAAATTGAAAGAATAACCCTACGTTTTCTTAAAAAATAAAAAGAAAAGTTAATAATACACTTCCACCATCTTTCTTAACACCATCTATTCCCCCAATAACCACAAAATACAACACCCTAAGAAACCCTACGTTTCTTTGAAAAATAAAACACTGTACTTTGAAACATTACAAAAATAAAAATCGATACATACATCCACAATAATAATAATACAGTTCCACCCTCTTTCTTACCACCCTCGACTCCCCCAATAACCACAAAATAGAATACCCCAAGAAATCCTATGTTTTTTTTCAAAAATAAAACACTGTACTTTGAAACATTACAAAAAAGAAATTCTATACATACATCCATAATAATAATAATACACTTCCACCCTTGACTCCCCAATAACCGCAAAGTAAAGCACCCTAAGAAACCCTATGATTCTTTGAAAAATAAAACACTGTACCTTAAAACATTACAAAAATAAAATTCGATACATACACTCCCACCCTCTTTCGTACCACCCTCGGCACCCCAATAACCACAGAATAAAACACCCTAAGAAACCCTATGATTTTTTGAAAAATAAAACACTGTACTCCGAATCGTTACACAGAAAAAAGAATTTCGACACATGCAAACATAATAATAATACACTTAATACACTTAATAAAACAATAATACACCCTACATAATAATAATAATAATACTAATACCGCCGACTAATCTACGAAACCAGTAAACTCGAAAAATACCCTCTATTCTGCCCCACCCCAAAGAAGCAAACGACAAGAATAAATAAAAAGGAGCAAATAAATCCACACACGTCCCCCTCTCGCACCCCCTGAAGACTCGTGGACAGAAATATCTTAGCACGTCGTGCGAGCGATCCTTCTTCCCTGCACCCCGAGTGTATCACGGTGGCCGGGTTTCCAGCGCGTTCCTCGACACGGTGGGAACGGAATGGAGTCGCAGGGCGAAGCACGCGACACCGCAGGGGTGGCCGTGTCGACCACCCCTATTATCATACGCCAACGGTATCACCGGCGATGGGCCAGGCCTTGGTGCATGCTGACATTTTAATACTGTACGTGCCAGGGGAATTCCGTCCATCCCTGACGACCTGGATTTTTCATCGCCGTTGTCCCTGGTGATTAAAAGCGTGACGAGGCGAGCGTAGGTGGCGGCTATGGCGCTGTACCAGCTCCTCTTCCATTAACTTCGATTCTCATCGAAGCGAGCATCAAACGCTGCGCTCGAGCCGATGAAGCGGCGCGATTCGATAAAGCGAGAATTCTCTCGGTCCCTTTTCCCTTTTTCTCTCTTTTCTTTTCGCTTTCCTTCGACCAGAGCTACCAGAGGATGGTCGCTGCAGCCGAGAATCGTGATTTACGCGCGTTTCCACGAGGTTCCTTGCGAGGTTTGCTGGGGTACGCGGATCGATCGAGATGTGGCGATCGAGGGTGGTCCTCGTGGGTCGTTTTGGGTTTGTTGGAGTAATTTTTCGGGCCAGGTTAAAGGGATTCGAGAGTTCTCCTTTTTTGAGATCGTGGTTGGATTTGGAGTAATGAGTGGAGATTAAACGAAGTTAATAATTGAGAAGAGTTTGGGGTGAGTTGGAATGGTGGTGGTGGTTGTGGGGATGATTCGTGGGTTTGTGAGTTTGAACATCTTGGATCTTTCATTTCTTTTTTTTTTATTATTATTATTATTTAGTATTATTTAGTACTGGTCGTAGGTAATGGTTGAGAATTTTTTGATATCTTTAAAATGCAAAATTATTTCAGGGTTCTCTATGACTATCTTTCAGGGTTCAGTACAAATGTCCCAGCTTTCCAATTGGATCACCTTTTATTCCCCTTATACACGCTACATCCTCAAACAACGCAACCTAAAAATCCCCCACAGATTCTAAGGGAAGTCCTCCCACCCACACTGATATGCTGTTAGACGTTTATAGTTGCAGACCCCAAAGGCCTCATTTTCCTGTGTATATCGCAAATATATCAATATTCCATATTCAACTATCGTTATATAGTGCAAGAAAGGCTGCAGGTTGTATTTGTTGATCCGCTGTCCAACAAATGCGACTGTGGGGGGCCTCCTCCTCCTCCCATTGCCGCTGTTAGTCCTTTGGTAGCAGGTGTCCTATATGTGGCGATGGTACTGGAAAGGAAGGGATGCGTTTCGTCCTAAGCCTATTAGTTAACTTACCAGTAAGGCCACCTAGCAGACCCCGTCTTATTCAAAAGTTTGGAAATTCTATATATAGAAACGGAGGGGTTACCAAACACTTGCGAGAAAGCCCTCGAAGCCCCTTCGAGTAGGCGTCCATCTATCGGCGAGGGTGAGAATGATACCGCCATAATAAGTAAACGACCGCATTAAAGACACCAACTGACAGCATCTAAGAACCATATGAGCATCCCTACAACTGGTGACCCTGAATACAAGAACTCGATGCAATCTTCGCACAACCTAGAGTCATTAGAAGTTGCTCCATTACCAATAGGAACAAAGCATAGCATATTTCTCTCTCTCTCATAATCTAACACTAACATTTACTCGAATCCGCCAACCAAAATATCCTCTCTACTATCTTATTCAGGTATCTAGCAGAAAAAGGAAAAAGAAATCTAATTTTATCCAACCTTGCACGAGAAAATGGTCGTTACCCTACTATAGAGCGCCACGTCCCAGATGAAACCATCATCGACGCTAATATCTTCTTGGCGCGTAGGGAAAAATCAGGTTAACAGGAGATCGGGTCCAGAATGATGTTCCCACTCGGCACAAATCACTGTCGTTAATAATCCACGGCCCCTTCTTCGTTAATTTACGCGCGGTGGTTCTCACGTCTAGTGACTCGACGGTTTCTCCGCGTCTTTATCGGGTCGGATCCTCGCGGATCCGCTCGCGATGGAAGCCACGAGTCGCGGAGGTGCCAGGATCGCCCGAGGTAATTAGGCGTAGCTGGCTGTGCAGGAAGCACGCTTCGATGGATCGAGGTAGTTCACGGAGACGCTCGATTTTCGTAGAAAAATTGCAACGGGACTGTGATTGGTCGCTGTTCCTCTCCAACAGCGATAAGATGCTGGAGAGTTTAGGGGAACACGAGGAATTCACATCAACGTTGCGCACATGAATCAGAGATCTGAGATCTGGATCGATGATCCAAGGAAGTCTACTGGTTTGCCGCAGTAAAAAGCCGTGGCCTAGAAAACTGTTCCGCTGGTTTGGAAAATGGGAAAGTTTCTGAGCTGGGAAAATGTGACTATGAAAGTTAGGATTTTTCTTTTTTAATTTTTTTATGGAGGAGGAGATAGTATTTAATGAGAGAGAAATTTGGTATTTAATTTTTGCGATAGCGTTGCAGCGAATTTCAAACCATTTGTAGTCGAAAGACGACCCTCAAACGCCATTTAATCAAATTCCAAATATTATTAAATTATTATTGTTAATTAGTGAAAATGTGAATAATTAACCCTTTGCATACTGCGATTTTTTCGTTTCAGAAAATTAGTAATTCGATGATTTTCTGCCAGAAAGAGAAATTTGGTATTTAATTTTTGATACACTGTTGCAGCGATTTTCAAACCATTTGTAGTCGAGAGGCCACCCTTGCTCGCCATTTAATCAAATTCCAAAAATTGTTAAATTATTATTATCAATTAGTAAAAATGTGAATTATTAACCCTCTGCATACTGCGATTTTTTCGTTAGAAAATTGGGGGTAATTCGAAGATTTTCTGTTAGAAATTTGACGATATTTTGAAAATCAATAAAAATAAATAAAATATCGTACACAAATTAAGAAGTAGAATTATTTTACTCCGACAATCCACGCATCGTTGGGTAATTTTGAATTTGATATATTAATTGACATCGATATTTAGAAGCTGATTAAATGGCGACTGAGGGTCGCCTCTCAAATGCAAAGGGTTAATCAATTCACATCTAGAATTGCCAATCTAATGAAAAAGATTGGTCTTGGAATTTTCCTTTTTCCAATTACTAAAAATATATATCTGGCTTTTGGAAATATCAATGTTAAGTGGTATTGAGATAGTACTGTAATTTGTATATTTATTAAGTTCGTCTATTTTAAAAAATATTTTCTTCTCTTCGAACGGGAAAAAGGGGTAGAAAAAATATCGCAGGAGGAAAGTGGGTCGATCGTACGCGGGATAAATTAAAAATAAATACTGGACGAAAAATCGGGGTCAAACGTGGTGAAAGAGAAGTAAAATAAAGCATCGCGGCAAAAGGGACGTCACCTGTTGTTAACCAGCGTTGTCAATTTTCATAGTAATTTATCGGAACGCGGGATAAATTAAAAATAAATACTGGACGAAAAATCGAGGTCGGGATGGATGTGAGAAAATAAATACTGGTCGAAAAATCGGGGTCGAGGTGGATTTAAAAAAAGAAAAATACCCCGCGAAAAATCGGGGTCAATCACGGTGGAGAAGAAGCGGAATAAAGCATCGTGTCAAAAGGGCCCGTCACTTGTATGTTGACCAACGCTGTCAATATTCATAATAATTTATTGGAACGCGGGATAAATTAAAAATAAATACCTCGCGAAAACATGAAAATGGGGATGAATTTAAAAACATAAGTATTGGTCGAAAGATCGGGGTCGGTGTGGCTTTAAAAAAATAAATACGGGACGAAAAGTCGAGGATGGGGTGGATTTGCAAAAGGGAATACCCTGCGAAAAATCAGGGAATATTAATACCCTATGAAACATTGGAGTGGGGGTGGATTTAAAAAAATAAATACTGGACAAAAGTTGAAGTCGGGATTAATTTAAAAATGTAAACACCTCTCGAAAGATAGGGGTCGAAGTGGTTTTAAAAAGAAGTATACTCCGCAAAAAATTAGGGAAAATAACCTATGAAATATCAAAATGGGGGTAGTTTATAGCTTTAACCAAGGGAATACCTCGCGAAAAATTGAAGTGAGGGTACAGTTAAAAAAGTAAATACCTCGAGAAAAATCGGGGTGGGGGTGGACTTAAAGAAATAAATATCTCGCGAAAAATCGGGGTAAGGGTAGACTTAAAAAAATAAAAGCTTCGCGAAAAATCAGAATAGGGGTGGACTTAAAAGAAATAAATACGTCGCAAAGAATCAGAGCGAGGGTGGACTCAAAAAAATATATATCTCGCGAAAAATTAGAGTAAGGGTGGGCTCAAGAAAATAAATATCTCGCGAAAAATCGAGGTGAGGGTATACTTGAAGAAATAAATATCTGGCGAAAAATCGGGGGTGATGGTGGACGTAAGAAAACATATACCTCGCGAAAAAACGGAATGGGGGGTAGGGGACTTAAAAAAATAAATACCTCGCAAAAAATCAGGGTGGGGTAGACTTAAAAAAATAAATACCTCGCGAAAAATCGGAGTGGAGCAGACTTGAGAAAAATAAGTACTGCAGGAAAGATCGGGGTCGGCGTGGATGTAAAAAAATAAATACTAGACGAAAAATCGGGGTCGGGGTGGATTTAGAAAAAGGAATGGCTGATGAAAAATTGAGGTCAGCCGCAGTGGAAAAGAAGTGAAATAAAGCATCGTGGCAAAAGGGACGTCACCTGTTGTTAACCAGCGTTGCTTTATTCGCGGTCCAATATTGCTGTGCTCGTTCCACCGTTCGGTGCATCAGACGTACCACCGTGTGCGATGCACATGCACGTGTAACACAAGGACGTGCTACAATAGCCCGTCTTTCGCTATTAAGATTGACATAATACGAGGAGCACGGCTCATTAACTCTCTTTGTGAGACCCTGCTAATAAGATTGTTCCTCTGGCTCGGAAGAAAATCTTCAACCCCCTCTGGAGATCCAGTTAAGTCGAGGTATCGATATATCTGTGTCCACGGATTATCCGTCAATTCGATGCAATTATTACGCTTTGATTTGCGCGGAATAATTAGATTCGGAGACGAGGATAGAACGAAGAAAAATTCGATCAGCTCGGTTTTTATTTCAGCCTCGGGGTTCAACTTTCTTGCGGAGATTAATTATGATTTATGGTCGAGGTTTCGAAGAAATAGATATTTAAGGGTTTCAAAGTATTAAAATTCTTTTTAATTTTTTGAGATGTTATTTTCTATTAAGATTTGATTATTTAATTTTCTGTGCTTTATTTTTAATTAAATAAAATACGAGTAGGGCTAAAATTTGTTGGGGTTAAAGTTTATTAAAATTGTATTATTTAATAATTTTATGTGACCTATAAATTTTGTAAAAGTGGGTTTCTAAATTTGAAAAATTTTTTAATTAATATCCCTAGATTTTATAATTAATTAATTAATAGATGGGTCGGTGGTTTTTCGAACAATTTAATCTGTTAGTTGCTAATTTTTACTGAAGCTTTCTAATTTACTGTAATTTGTAAATGTTATAAAATTAAATTTAAAAATGAAAATATTTGTGGACTTTGAAATTCTCAGATTCATCGATTCGTGAATTTAAAAATCTCGGAATACTTAGGCTTCTTAATTTACTAATCCTTTACTAGTCCTACTAATCCAAATCCTAATCCCAATTTACTAATTTACTAATCTCCAAATTTTTAAAGTACCATTTATTTAATAAAATTTAACAAACGGATAATATAATTTTCCCAAATTAATAATATAACTATAAAATGTTATTGAAAAAGCTGAGAAGCTCGAGTGATTAAATAATTGAAATCGTTGGAAGGACGGTATATAGATCGCACAATACCGTATTTCGCTTAAATTTATCCGCGAGAAATGTCTGGAAGAATAAGCAAGCGTGGCTTGAAGTGGGCGTATTCAGAATTTCTAATAGGTGACCGTCTCAAGAGGCAACGTCTGGTAGACGAAACGTCTACAAATGTCTTAGAGCACCGTATATGCATGTACACGCATAACAAATTAGATTCCCAAGATGTGCCTTGTCGAAACTTCAACTATTTAAAAACAGTTCCTCAAAATTGAACAAAATTCTCGAAAAACAGCATCATTCAACTACACGAGATAAATTTAATCTTGCTAGGACTAAAATATTTTCTCTAAAATATCGTCGATACAAAAATCTCTTTCCTTTCGAAATAAACACATAAATTATATATAAATTACTATAAAATAAATAATAAATACTATAAATACTATAAACGCTATAAATACTCTAGCTATTATAGACACTATAAATACTATAAATACTATAAATGCTATAAATGCTATAAATACTATAAATACTACAAATGCTATAAAT
>NW_016908001.1:72401-84854 GCF_001483705.2 Eufriesea mexicana
GAGGGTGGAGATGATTGATGGGCTTGTGAGTTTGAATATTTATATCTTTCTTTCTCTTCTTTTTTTATTATTATTGTTTGGTATTGATCGTAGGTAACGGTTGAGAATTTTTTGAGACCTTCAAAATGGAAAATTTTGTCATTTATTAGGGGATTATGTTATATTATACTTGAGTAGCATTGGAATAAATTCAAAATTGATAAAGATTTAAAAGTTTAGGATATTATTTATTTCTATATTACATTCTTTATTTTTATATTATATTATTTTTACATTTTTATATAATATCTTCCAGTTGCAAAAATTCTATTTATATTTTTAGATATAAATTATTTTCCCATTTCTGAAAGTATTTATGTAATTTCGAATACATAAAGTAATATCTTGTTTGAAAAATCGACAAGATTAAAAATAATTGAAGATTAAAAATAACCTCATATTTATTTAATATTATCTTTTATTTTATAACTCGTATAAATATTATCAAGTCCTATCACCTAATATTTCTTTCTCAACCAAGGATTTAAAACAAATCCTCAAACACATGAAACAATGTCACATTTTAATACAATAAAAAATTCCCATAAAACCCATAAAACATCATAAAATCCTATAAAACCCAACCTCACCAGAGATCTCTCAAACTTTATTAGAATTTAAAATTAATTATTCGACTATCAATTTAAATATCCTATTATCAAAACGATCATCAAAACAAATTCTCAAAATACACGAAACGATACCCCTTAAAAAAGAAAATTACTATAATACAGTACAACTAGATACACACTAAACAGAATTAAAAAATAATAAATTTCTCATTTTCTTAAATTCCGCAATTCGTCCCAATAATACTCTAACCCCCTCCCATCGATCTAAATATCATCCCCAGCGATAATAAATTATCCAGCTCCATCGTCGAGCACTTCTTTCTTAGCCAGCGATCTAAAACGCGTTCTTGAAACGCTAGTACCCACGCCACGATATTTATCATCCTCCATAATTGAAATATATTTCCATCTAACCATTTTCTATACGTCCGTGGGTGCAATCCACTTATCAGAAATTGAAATGAGCTCATAAATCTCCGGTACGCGTACCGGCCTCTATCGTGCGTTTTCCAATCCCGGAAGCGATAAAACGCGGTATCGTAGTAAAATATGAGCGCACAGAGTGTGTCTAATGTGCGCTGAGAATGAAGCGCGACATTGATCCGCAAAGTTCGCCCGCGTTTCATACTCGTCTGGGTACACTGGTGTCGATATTTCGTACAACGTATTCTTTGATCGTCCCTGGTATATTTTACGACAGAACGGTTCAACGCCTTCCTTTTTTCCGATACCGATATCCGCGATTCGCTTTGGTCCACGAAGGAACACCTATGCATCACAGACGAGCAGGTGAAGGCTACACCTGCGGATTTTCAGCGAGATTTTTTCCGTCCACACTCTTCGCGATCGATATTTTATCCTCTTTTTCAGAATTCGCCAAGTTTTCTCCAATTCGCATAATCTGTAGGCAGATTGTGGGGTTTTTGAGAATTCGCAAATTTGCGAATTTTTCGAGAATCTGTACATTTTTAGATGAATTTTTCTGGAATTTGCGAAGCTGCTGTGAATTCCTTGGAGAATTCGTGAATTTGCGAATTTTTCGAGAGTCTGTAAATATTTAGAAAATTTTTCTGGAATTTGCGAAGCTCCTGTGAATTCGCGAATTTTTGGAGAATTTGGGAATTTCTCGGAAATTTCTAGATTTGCAAATTTTTTATGAATTCGCCAATTTCTCGGAGTCCTACATTTGCGAATCTGGTGAATTCGCCAATTTCTCGAGGATTCTTAAATTTGCGAGTCTTTGATGAATTAGCCAATTTCTCAAAAATTCCTAAATTTGCGAATCTGGTGAATTCGCCAATTTCCCGAAAATTCCTAAATTTGCGAATCTTTCGTGACTTTGCCAATATCTCGGGGATTTCTGAATTAACGATTTTTTTATAAACTCGCCAATTTCTAAAAAATTCAAAAATTTGCGAATTTGATGAATTCGCCAATTTCTCGAAGATTCCTAAATTTGCGAATCTTTTGTGAATTCGCCAATTTCTCGGGAATTACTGAATTTGCGAACTTTTCGAGAATTCCTGAATTTGTGGACCTTTTTGCAAAAAAATCTATTTTGCGTAGAGCCGTTAATAGAAAAGGAAGTTTTCCCAAACATAGTAATTGAAATAAGAATAATAAGGTCAATCTATTCCATCTACACTACGGCTGGATCGATAGAGCAGAAATAGACTTAAATAAGCTTCCCTTGGCAAGATCGCGTTTCTTATCCACCCTTCTGGGCCCTTTTCACCCCCTGTATTTACTGTCAGCAAAGGATGCCTGAGTCTGCACTCGATCTCAGTCGTTCGTTCTTAGAGTGACCCGCGTAAACGTATTTCCAACCTGCTATTAAACATTCTCTCCTCTCTAACGTGGAAAATCTGCTTATCGTGTGAAAGGGTAAATAGGGTTTATGCTGGGAACGAGGATAAACTGCTTCAAAATAAACAGCTAAGTGTAAGCTATTAACCCTGGTGTAATTTACGTATGCTTGAATTAACATAGCACCAAGAAAAAGCGCTGGCTAAATATATGTCACGATATACATACGTACATATAAGTACAATTTTATATATATATTTCCTTTTAATTCGGTATTTTATACGTACAAAAATATTTTTAAATAATATTTCATGCATTTACGAACTGTTTAAAAATTGAAAACTATTGGGAAAAAATGTATAAAAATAAAAATTCAATTTATTCGTGGAATATTTTTGATACCAGTGTATAATGGAAAGAAAATAAAAATAAGTTAGCAAGTGTGAACTATATAAAACCCCAAATACCCGAAATAAAAATTATTTAAATATCTATCGAAATATATTGGAAAAATAAATTTCTAAAAATTTCCTTGCTGTGACGAAAAATTAAAGAAACAGCTCTTTCCACGAAATTATTTTTTAACTTCCTTTTAATAATATCGTCTAAAAGAAAAGTAGATTTAATTAACTACGCGTTGTCCGATATTTTTTGTAAATTATTAAAATGCCAAATTATTCAGTGTCCTAAAGATTAGTATTATTTTTTCACAAAGATAAAACGAACTAGTATTATCTTCGGTTAAATACAGGGAGCTTTATCGAAGGGAAAAATTTAAATTCGCGTCTTGAAATATTCACCTACTGCCTCTTAAAATGCGCATTTTACGCAGTTCTGATCAGTGATCACCGTCAAAGCCATGAAAATCCAATCCTTACGATTTTCCAATTCATATTGCAAAACGAAATCCTCAATGACGAACATTCCAAGCTGCGGCTCGAAAAAGATCAAAAATAGATAGGACCATTAAGCTCGCCATCACCATTTAAAATTTATCCGATATTATGCCACATAAACTACAAAGAAATTCTTAAAATATTATCATAATGATTATAATAATAATAATAATAATAGTAATATATAATAATAATAATAACAGTAATATATAATAATAATAATAATAATAATAATAATAATATATTATCACTTATATATTATATAATATATTATAGAACATATTATATAATACAGAGTGTCCCAAAAAAACGTATACACACTTTAATTCCTTATTCTTTCTAATTTATTTTTTCTTTCCTAGGTATAACCCATTTAAAATAATAGCTGATTTTAGACTAGACTTTGAAAAACGTAAATATATTTTAAAGTGCTACCATAAGTGTGAAAACATACTGGAAGTGCAAAGACGATTTAATTAAACAGTAAAATATATACTGTTTTTATAATCACGCAAAGTGTGTATACATTTTGTTGGGACACCCTGTATAATAATAATATATTATCATTCCATATTATCATTATTTAAACTAAAAACAAACTTTGTTACCCTCATATAACATTTTCAAGAATTATGCGTCCTAACCTAAAATCAAAAATAAAATTAAACGTTGCAAATTCATATTCGTCCCTCATGAATGCGTAAGTCTCAAACAATTCAATAATATTTACTAAATGTCAGATTTAAAAACATTTCGCTTCTACGCAAACCCCCGGCAACTTCCGGCGGAAGCAGTCTTCCGAGGCCGTCGTTCAACGGTGAATTATGATTTTATGCGCACGTCCGCGCATAAACGGATAATATTCTTTTCTGTTTCGCCGTCACGCATCGGTACGCGATTTTTATTCATCGATTCGAAAAGCCGGCGCCGCTTTGAGGGCGACGCCGTGAAATCCTATCGGAACCCGGCGAAAAATGAAAAACGGATACCGTTTTCTCCTTGTCGAAAAGCGGCGGAAAAAAATTTCATCGCGCATCGATTGTTTCCCGCGCGGCGCGTCCAGTGGCGCGACGAGAGTGGTCGATTTGGGAAATACTTTCGGGAAACACGCTGGCTAACTGCACTGGCCACCGTTTATCGAACAATCAAGGCCACTGAACGCTCGAACGAAGTCTGTGTGTACATTTTTCTCTCCATTTTTCTACCCGTCAATCTGCAACAGAATCGCGCGATTTTATACGCTGAGAAACTTTGAGGTTATAGTATACCGTATGTAGAGACGTTAATAGTGAATTCTATCGTTTAAGGTTACGCGTAATTGACGTACGATCGAGGAACGATCGTTATTATCCGCCGTGATAAATGCGATAAAATCACGTTGATGATGTACGACACCTGGTGTACGGTCTGTGGCATTTTCTCGGAATTAGAGCCGATAAAACAGAGGATGTTTCTTATCGGCGATTAACCCGTGCCTGCCGATAAAAAAGAGCGCTTACGTCCGATAAAACAAAAGTGTCGAAAGATTACGTAATCGTTGCGAGGTGAATAATTTTCAGGCACAATGGTTGGCTAAGCAGCGTTAAAAAGCTCGACGGGTAAGCTGTTTTCTACGGAAATAAAAAACAAAAGCATGCCGGTTAACCGGTGCGAAATTAAAACTCGTCTCGCAGCGAGTGCAACGCTTTTGTAAAATTATTTCCAACCCTTTTGTTTCCTTCCTCCTTCCCTCCCCCCTTTTCCTTTTTATTTTTCTTTTCTTCAATTAACGTTTCGTCCCGTAACAATGCGCGTAAATATCGTTATTCCGAAGTGAAAATGTCTTTGATAAATCTTCCGCTCCTTTCTCGCTTACTGCGCCCTCTCGTTCTTTCTGCATCATTTGCAGAAATGTTACGAACCCGACTCTGTGAATAATACGGTCTTTACCCTGGAAATGACGTTGTCAATCTTTTTCGGTGCCCAAAAATTTTTTACTTTCTTTTTACAACCGCAACATTGAAATATATTTCTAAGTAGATAAATTGATACATTTACTACTAAATCTCAATTGTTCCTAACCTTTCCTACAATCGAATATAGTTTCCCAACGGGTACCGAATATTAAATATTATACGAACATTCAATACACGCCATATGTATATCAATGTACAATACTTATAAACAAAATTCACGAGACAAACTGTACTGTATGTTTCATAATTAAGATTAATGAACAATGTCTTTGACATTACCTCTCGTTAAACATGAATGCTGTTTTGAACCTCACACGAACCTGTTGCATACGATCTACATAACATAACCTTAACCCGAACGCGATAACCAAAAAGTCTCTCCACTGACGCAACGATTCCCCCACTTACTGAAAACCAGGTATGCTTTCCATATCCGCACTTCACAACTGTCACAAATTCTAATCGAAACTCGAAGTAGACGATTATCTATAACCGTAGACGGTAACGCGATACTCCGTAGGCAGTGGCAGCGATCGCCTGTCGCCATGACAAACCCAGTTCCCCCACCACCCTAAATCCCTAGCCTCAGTCGATACAAAAATTCGTGCGACATAACCTCTGGTAGCTGTTTGTAAACCGAAACACTCGTCGCGACATGCGAACGGGTTGATATCGATTGCACTCGAGGCTTGAGTGCGTATGCACGTAATACCCACGGAATAGAAGGTAGCGATCGACAGGTCGAATTCGATATCCAAGGCCGGCCGGTAGGACTCATTTTTCCCTGTCCACCGACTTCCTTCTTTCCCTTTTTTCGCTCCTATCCCCACCATCGTTCTTTTTTCTCCGTTAACGTCATTCCTCGCGCCGTAGTATCGCGTGTCGCAGAGTCCTGCAAATCCGGCTGGATCTGGCCGGGGACAACGCGCCATCGGTGCACACGTGTACGCACGGCTCTTCTTGCCACCCGCATTAAGTCCGTGTAGCGCCGATTAAATCGGTCGGCGAAAGCCGCTTACGCATGCCACGCCGACTTGATCTACGACGACCGGTGTCACTCGAGCTTTCTTTCTTGTCTCTCCACTCCGTTCTTTTTCCATTATTTTTTACTTTTTATTTTATTTTTTTTTCTTATCTTTCCTTTCGCTTCGTTTTATCTCATTTTTGTTGCGTTCGGTCACTCGTCTGGTTCTCTGCGTTGCGTATATGCGAGATGAAAGACGTCTCTGAGTTTCATTGCGGACGAGGTAACTTGTTTGTTAAATTATTAAAATCTTTTTCTTTAATTATTGCGAAATATATGAAAGTGAAATGTATTTAATTCTTTTCTTTTTCTTTAGGTTTCAGTAATGATTAATATTTAATAGCTATTATAGTATAGTTTTACAATAATAGAAATTTAATAGTAATTATAATTTTTGTATTTATTTAAAATATTATATTATTTCCTATATTAATTTTTGGAATGGGATATTGGTATAAATATTATAATTTCTGTTTTTATAATTTTCTAAATATTATTATTTAACAATAGGAATTTAATATTAATTATAATTTATATATTTATTTAAAATATCTGTCCCTCTGTCACATATTGTATTATTCCGTAGAATAAAAATTTTACGTTAATTCTTGGAATGAAATGCTGATACAAATATTGTAATTTCTATTGTAATTATATATAATTATATATCAATAATATGGACGCGTATTGCAATAATGAATCACAGCAAAAGTTCCCAATAATTATCATTTACATCTCGTTACTCGCGACATTGCGCTGTCAAATTAATTCGAAACATTGGGAAACGAAATAATTTTCATTTCATACACGGTCACTGTGTACATAAACGAATCTCGCTTTCAGAAAAATCTCAGTACCGCGCAGGAAACTGTTAATTAATATCCAGGCCGCAGTGGAGGTGTCTCGCAAAGCGAATTTCGCTGAAACAGTTTTCACCGAGGAAAGATAAAAATTTTCCGAATTTCCTGCATCTCGTTAATTCCGCGTAGAAATCCGTCCGTGGATCTCGATGGGGAAGAGCAGCTGATTAAACGGACCGTGTAACATTTCGAATTTCTCGTTCACATCTGCGGCGATCATACATTCCTTTAATTCGAGTGTAAAAACCAGCGGACGCGATCATTGTACACCCTCGACCATTCATCCGGCTGTATCGCGACAGATCTCAATTTTTAATCGAAAAAGTACCTCGGCAAACCTCGTCCCCTTATGAATATTCACGCGGACGCAACGGAGCCAAATCGAATCTGTCGAATTTACAGGCATGAATATGTAATGGGCAAACAGTGTCCCTGCAATCAGACAAATGGAGATCGATCACGCGTCACCTTCTTCTCAGCTGCTGAAGATTTACGAGTTTCTTCCCTTTGCGAGTCCAGTGTCTTAATATTTCTGCATCGTGCCAGTCAGCATTATGATTCACGGTAGTTGTATGTAAATGATGTTAAGTGAGTGGTATGTGTGGAGGTAGAAGAAGATAGAAGTCTAGGGTTTGGTAGGGTTGTTAGGAATGTTTGTAATTAGGTATCAACTAATGTCACTGTTTAGGGTTATTAGGGTCTTTGAAAGTTTTGGGTCGATGATTCAAGATTTGAGTTTTATAGGGTTGTTAGAGATTTTTGTAATTAGGTATCGGCTAATGACAATTTTAAGGGTTATTAGGGTCTTTGATGACTCATTGATATTGGATCGATAACTCAAGATTTGAGTTTTATAGGGTTGTTAGAGATTTTTGTAATTAGATATCGGCTAATGACAATTTTAAGGGTTATTAGGGTCTTTGATGACTCATTAATATTGGTTTGATGACTCAAGATTTGAGTTTTATAAGGTTGTTAGGGAGTTTTGTAATTAGGTATCAACTAATGTCACTGTTTAGGGTTATTAGGGTCTTTGAAAGTTTTGGATCGATGATTCAAGATTTGAGTTTTATAGGGTTGTTAGAGATTTTTGTAATTAAGTATCGGCTAATGTCAATTTTTAGGGTTATTAGGGTCTTTGATGACTCATTGATATTGGATCGATAACTCAAGATTTGAGTTTTATAGGGTTGTTAGGGATTTTTGTAATTAGGAATCGGCTAATGTCACTTTTTAGGGTATTGGATCGATGACTCATGATTTAAGTTTTATAGGGTTGTTAGGTTTTAGGGTTTTTCTTTTTTAGTTGAAGAATGTGATATTATTTTTAAGATAGTACAAAGGTCCGAGAAAGTTATAGGAAATATTTTTTTGGGGTAGAATAGTGTTTAATTATTATTATTATTAAGTGATTTTAATCTCCATTGAAATTATGGTGCATTACATCGTAATGGTAGTTGTATGTAAATGATGTTAAGTGAATGGTGTGTGGAGGTAGAAGAAGATAGGAGTCGAGAGTTTGGTAAGATTGTTAGGAATGTTTGTAATTAGGTATCGGCTAATATCACTGTTTAGGGTTATTAAAGTCTTTGAAGATATTGGGTCGATGACTCATTATTTGAGTTTTATAGGATTTTGATAGGGTTTAGGGTTTTTCTTTTTTAGTTGAAGAATGAGTGATATTATTATTTTTAAGATGGTACAAAGATCTGAGAAAATTAAATATATTTTAAATATTTCTTTGAGTAGAATATTTTTTTCATTATTATTATTAAATGATTGTAATCTCCATTGAAATTATTCTGCATTACATCGTAATGGTTTTAATATATTGACGAGGTATTATTGGGTAATAGGATTGATGAGAGATTGAATTAACAATTTTTATATTTGGGATACTACAAAGATCTGAGAAAATTAAATATATTTTAAATATTTCTTTGAGTAGAATATTTTTGTCATTATTATTATTAAATGATTGTAATCTCCATTGAAATTATTCTGCATTACATCGTAATGGTTTGAATATATTGACGAGGTATTATTGGGTAATAGGATTGATGAGAGATTGAATTAACAATTTTTATATTTGGGATACGATGTTTGGAAAAATTGGATTAATTAAAATTAAAATAATTATGTAATGAATTTCTTTGTCTAAATAAAGGTCTTTTGGTGTATTTTACAGGCAAAGGTAAGACGGGAATATTACATAAATTATCAAAGAGGATTTCAAGCATAAAGGGTTTCAAAATTAGTAATTACATATTTGGTTAAATAATTATCATATTGGAGATTGAATATTGAAATTAATTTACTGTATGGAGATTCCAATCACTATTGATTCAAGCCCGGCATCGACGCACTATTGATTACTTTAGTCAAACAAGGCATTAATTCAGTTACAGTAACTAACTTACAGTAACACGTAAAATAAACATTATTTACAATCGTAAACGAAAATGCTCGAAAATTTTCATCATAATTTCCACAATATTCTAATATCGAGCCTTCAGTCCAATAATTTTTCCACGATGTAATTCTTATTATTAGAGAGAAAAGAAATTGGGAACTTCTGACTGAATGACTATATGACTGACTGACTATCTGATTAACTGATTCTATGGCTGACTGACTGATTCTATGACTGACTGACTCTACGACTGATTTATTCTATGACTGACTGACTTTATGATTGACTGAATCTGTGATTGATTTATTCTATAACTGACTGACTCTATGATTGACTGAATCTGTGACTGATTTATTCTATGACTGACTGACTGACTGATTCTATGACTGTTTTATTTTATGATTGACTGACTCTATGACTGACTGACTTTATGATTGACTGAATCTGTGATTGATTTATTCTATAACTGACTGAATCTGTGACTAACTGACTCTATATCTGACTGATTCTATGATTGATTTATTCTATAACCGACTGGATCTGTGACTGACTGACTCTATGACTGACTGACTGATTCTATGACTCTTTTATTTTATGACTGACTGACTTTATGATTGACTGAATCTGTGATTGATTTATTCTATAACTGACTGACTCTATGCCTAACTTATTCTATGACTGACTTATTCTATGACTGACTTATTCTATGACTGGCTTACCTTATGATTAACTGACTCTATACTTGACTGACTCTATGACTGACTAAATCTGTGACTGATTTATTCTATAACTGACTGACTGACTCTATACTTGACTGACTCTATGCCTGACTGATTCTATGATTGATATATTCTATAACTGACTGACTATCTCTATGACTAACTGACTCTATGTCTGACTGATTCTATGATTGATTTATTCTATAACTGACTGATTCTATAACCGACTGAATCAGTGACTGACTGACTCTATGCCTGACTTATTCTATAATTGATTTATTTTATGACTGTCTGACTCTATGACTGAATGAATCTGTGACTGATTGATTCTATGACTGATTTATTCTGTGACTGACTGATCCTATGATTAACTGACTCTATGACTGACTGACTCTATCGCTGCTCTTCCACATGACTGTCGACTCTACAGCTCCTTACTTCATCCTTCACTCACCTTTCATTCACTCATACACACGCTACACTCTCATACCACGCGTTCGAAAAATCTCACGAACATTTCAACAACTCATTCTCAAGATAATCGTTCAATGCATCCGTCATTCACGCCGACATTCATCCCTCTCCAATATTCTCGCCCCTACGCAAATGAAGCCCGCAAAAAAACCGCGAAAAATCTCCATCCACTTTGCCAATATTCAGCCAAGAAGTTGCAAGCTTCCTCGCGTGCGTCTGGGGAGAAAAAGCGAAGGGAAAGTTTCGCAGAGCTTTATCGACCCCGTCTCAGGGGCGACAACGCGAGTCCCTGGTCCCTTTTTAGCCAGGGAGAAGGAAAGTTGGTTCACGATGCATTTCCTCTATCTTAAATGATTCCGGGCTAAGGACCCGCGGTCCTTTCGAACTTCTTTATCCGACGTCGCACCCAAGGCATTCAATAATTCCTTTCCGGTGAGGGTGGGGGTTGCCGGAGAATAAAAACGACACCGCGGGCCGGCTGTAGACGGCGGAAACTTGCATGGGGTTGCGAAATGGGGGTGGAAGAGCGCGACTCCGGGGTGGAACTTCCCAATTGCGATCAACTTCCCCGTTCCTGCCCGAGATATTCGTTGTTGATGCTCGTAATAGCAACGCTGCCAGTAAATGGGGTGATCGTAACGCGGAGGGGTTGTAACCGAGAGGGGTGAGTCTGTTTTAACGTGTTAAATGCGGAATTTAGGTTTCGAAATGCCATATCGCATTCCGAATGAAAATCAGGCGATGATCTTAATTATAAATTCCACGGAAAATGGCGAAACAAAACGCAGGAGGAATTATATTTTTATTTTATTGGTGAAATATTAAAGATTCTTTGATGAAAGAAGATAATTGGAAATAAAATGAATGGGTGATAATAAAATTCATATATGAGAATAATTTTATGAAGTTTAGGTGATTTGACTGTGGTATTTTTGGAGAGTAACAAATTCATTGGAGAAAATGATCAATTTAATTTGTAAAAATTAGGGAATATCCAAATTGCTTTTATAAAATACGTGGCAATTTTATTGCATATGTAATATATAGGAAATATACCATCAATTGACATTTTTATTACATTTTATTGAAAATCCGAATTTTTATAGTAAATATTCAACAGTACCGTAATTTATTTTTGGATTAACATAACGTGACGATTTTTAATAGATCTGTATATTTATTTACAACTTTTCTTAAAATTTGATTATTTACACGTGCCTCTCCTTTCTATACTACAGAAACACTACAGTAACGAAGGTTAAAAATTATTTTCTATATCCTTTCTTATATATAGATATATATAGAAACGATATAGAAAATAATTTTTAATTTCGACGAATTTTAGTATCCTGTATTTTGTTTAATTTTGATAATAATTATTGGCGGCTGATTATTTGGGGTGTAGTAAAATTTATGAGCAAGAGAAGACAATGAACTGTGGAAAATAATCTTTATACACGAAATTCCTCATAATTTGGAATTTTAATACCAAACCTACCACGGTGAAGGGAATTAAAATCTCAAAAAGATAAAATAATGAGAGATATTGGAAAAATTATTCTACGTATATCGGAAAATAAGGTCATTCAAACCATGACGAATTTAGGATTAATACTCAAATTACCAAAGCTAGTAATTTAAACCCCAGAAAAAATATTTCAGTGTAACAGTTAACTATTATTATAACTATTATAT
>NW_016908001.1:84881-94162 GCF_001483705.2 Eufriesea mexicana
TATTTAATATTAATAATTATTCTATATAATAATATATTAATAATTATATGTAATAAAACTATTATAGCTATATAATAGTTAACTATGTTTGAATTTGTACAATTTCCCAAATGAAAACGCGCCTTAATTTCCCACTACAAAGACATCTAAGTAAAAATTAAATCCAGGGACGTGACTCTTCGTGAATAATCTTCGCCCTTTATACTAACCCCACAAACATTATCCTCCCATAAACAATTTCTCCTCACAATGCTACAGCTGTTCAAATATCACCATAGAATAAATTCAATTTTTCTTTTTACTGTATACCTAACTACTCGCTATAGGTCGATAATGCTAGTATCAAAACCCCTAAAATCTCCTTTAACCCAACCCCCATCCCCCAACCCCTAACCACCCAAACTCCGCATGAGACCCCTAAAATCCCTGTCCATTGCTCATGTGTATGGTCCATAAATCCGACTCCAGTGCGGCGAAAAACTTGGTCCAATATCCTGTGTGATCGGTCGATCCTGCGGCCATGATCGGGAAAAATCTGCGTGAAGCAGACCGAGAAACATTGGGCCGCCATATGCGCGAGGCATAAACCCAGTGACTCCGCGGCTCGATCTTCTTTTTATTCCGTCGTCGGGTAACGGGTGACGGGAATGATAACGGCATACGGTGGTTTTCGAGGCCGACTGGACTAGACTCGCGTCGTCCTTGTCGCCCGTTACACACGGGCCCCAGCCATCTCGGATCATTCCAACTCGGGATTCGCACCTGTGTAACGCGAGATTGCGGGTTACGCCGGCTCCATACACGCGTTAATGACTATTCCTCGTTTTTCCCCGGGGTTGCGCGCGCGCGCGCACGAGCGTAATTATTTTACTTTCGTTATTACGTCCGCGTCGTTATTCATGCGCTTTCGTTCGTACGTAGGCGGAGGCTCAGTGTGGTCTAACGTAAACAAATTTCTTTTCGCTCACGGCCATTTAAATCGCGATCGTTAGCGCTGGCTACGCGAGATTTTCATACATTTTCTTTTTTGGATCATTGTTCGGGGGAGTGTATTCGTCGACAGTTGGATTGATGATGGTGACCTTAGGGTCGGGTTACTCCGGGAATAAATGAAGGGATAAATTTTAATTACCTGCTCGCGAATTTCAATTTTAGTGGAATTTAATTTTCGCGCGGGAATTTTAAAAATTCAAACTCGTGGAATTTTAATTTTAATTTTAATTACCGTGTTAGATTTATGTTATTGTAAATGAGGGTTGAAAAGGGTTGGAATTTAACATGTAAGGTTATTATTTTTCAGTTTAATTTATAATCGTGATTTTCTTTGAGAATTAAATGGAATAGTCGGGAATAAATATTTTACGATCTCCAGGGACGAATGGATAAATTTTAGGTGTCAGGGACTATTGCTGGTATGTCTGGACTTCGCATCATGGAATGGTAGCAATGCGCGAAGGTAATGTCACGTGCAGGATTAGTGTGCTATTAAGATTTATCACTCGAAATGGTTTGAACTTTAAAACTATCAGAGCTTTCACTACTCGTTTTGGAAAATCGTAAAGGAAATGCGATATTTTATATTTTCGGTATTACAAAATATAGATAATTGGAAAGTTTAATTAAAAAGGGACAATATTGCAATATCGTACAATAAGATTTTACATGTTTCTGGACACATGAAAATGTGGAATAATTGATAATTAAAAAATGGAAAAAGAAAATCCCTGGAAGAAATGAAATGTCTCGCAAAGAATTAAATTTATTTTATCAACTTAATAATAATTAATACTACTTATCGTTAATTATATGTAAGCTTGATTACCAGCATGCATGATTACTTTCACTTAACCTCAATACTGTCCAACTAAAAATATTATACTGCTTAAATACTAATGTGTCTAGCATTGCTACGTAAGTCTCTGTTTAGATATTAATCCCAAACTTAAGTTGAAATTAATACTATATTAGTAGTATATAGTTGTATATATTATAGTATATATTATAGTATAGTTGTAATTAATACTATGTTAATACTATACTAAGATCTTAACTTAAGAGTATATTACTTAAACATAAATCTTAATAGTTTAAAAATAGCCTACCTAACTAAAAATCTAATTTTCTCTACCTATCAAGCATCTAAAGCTTATCATCAACCATATCTAGATAAATATTTAATTGCAACGAAGAAACAAGAAAATGCCATGTGATTGTCTTCTGTTAGTAGTCCATAAGAGTTCCTGAAACAAATTTTGTAAATCCTACTTATATAAAAATTCAAATTATTTTTTTTATACGTCATAATATAATATATGTGTATAAAATCTGGAGGGTGGCGTTTATATATTACTTCATACCTATTAGAAATATAGAAATACACCCTCCTACCTACTAGAAATACAGAAATACACCCTCCTACCTATTAGAAATATAGAAATACACCCCCCTACCTATTAGAAATATAGAAATACCCTTTTCTACCTATTATAAATATAGAAATACACCATCCTACCTATTAGAAATATAGAAATACCCTCTTCTATTATAAATATAGAAATACACCCTCCTACCTATCAAAACTATAGAAATACACCCTACTTACATAAAGGATTAAATATTTGATTTAAACTACCTATACAAAAATTTGAATGTTCAAGGTAAAGGAAAAGGGATATGAGATTCATAGGTTATATGAGATTTGAATCTCTTCGCATTACCTCCATAAGCCCCACAATGGTTTCTGAAACACATCAAACTACAAAAAAATTAGTAAAATTGTACGAGATGTAATTAATTATGGTAATTAACGTGATGAGATTATAAATAAATAAATGAGGCTCATTTCCCACTTTCCTTTCACATTTCCATTTTCTTTCACGTATATTATTCCACTTAAGAGCCTCTGACATACTTACATAAACTCGTATATTTGAGATAAATACATACATTTGCTAAATTAATAAATCTGAAACAAACTTATGTACTGAATTAATAGATAACAAAATTTTTTAAAAATGACAGCTGAAAAAAATCAAGTTTTATTTAAAAAGAATTTTAATGATACTCAAACAAAATTTTTCAAATACTTGTAATTAAAATAATTACACTCTACTGTAATTTATTTGTAATTACTTAAAGAACAAGGAAAGAAGAGAAAAATAGTAATTCATCCCAACATTGAAACTAAAAGAAAAGAAAATATTATTATTTGTACAAAGAGTTGAATTACAGACACGAACATTTTACTTGCATGATTTCTATAAGAAATAAACGAGTTTCGCGAATGAATTTTGCTTAATTGAAGATACAACAGAAAAAAAATTAATTATAATGACGAACAGTCCCTATACTATTGATTCTAAGATATGAATCTTTATTGACATTTCGAGTAAATCAATACTCTGAAAAATTTCACTGTAGCAATCATTATTTTGCAAGCTTGATTCGATAAAATGAAATCTTTTATGGAAAAAAAAAGACAAAAAGAATTACTGAAAATAGACAAATATATTATACAGTAGTGTTTTCATTAACAAACGTTCCACGCTGAAAAAGAAAACACGATAGTAGCCAGAAGGGCTATCAAAACGAAAATTTCCGCTCAATGTAAACCCGAGACAAACCGTGAATGAAATATAATTCCAAATTTCGCAACGCTAATTTATTAATCTAATATAATAAATAAAATAATCTAATATAAAATATTTACAAAATCAAGCGCGAAGAGTGCTTCATAATATTTGCTATAAAAATTAATTTACCGTTTAAAAAAGATAGTAAAAAAAATACAAAAAAAAAGAAAAAGAACAGATAACTCGCGAAAATAATCATAATAAAATGTATTAATTATAAACGCAACACTAATAAATACTAATTTATGCACTCATATGGAAAAGTACGCAACACTAATAGCGTGGAAGTATGGGCAGCCATGGTCCAGGCTGCTGATGGGTGACCACCCCATATGCAGCTATATAGCTGCAACAGGTGATCCTCAGAAACAGGACTGTACTTTCACAGTTCCAGTGGAAGGATTTTGGACATTACGTATTCGCAACACTACTTGAAAAACGCTAAAAACGCTAAACTAATTTTTGAAATAAATTTATTAAAAATTACTATCTCTATAGGTACAAAAATCTACTTTTAAAAAATCCCGATTGTTAAAAGCCGCAACACTATGAACTTAATAAGAAGCAATAATTAAAAATTATTAGCAATAATTAAAAAGGGTATCAAAAACAATTGCGATCTTATAATTATTCGCAACACTAAATTAAACGCGATAATTACTTCATCGCAACACTAATTCAAATCAAAATCAACATTTGCTCACAACACTAATTCAAACCGAAATCAACATTTGTTCGCAACTCTAATTAACATCACGATTTCTGGTCTCCTCCGCAACTCTGATAAAAATCGCGAAATCTGGTCTCCTTCGCAATGCTAATTCAAACCGTGATTAATTAATCGCAACGCTATTTACAAAAATCGCGATTTGCCCAAAACAGGACGATGGACCGATGCACATCGGTCAGTAAACAAATTACTACTACTACATACTACTAAATATGAGCATAGTGACAAAGTAGTAACAAGAATGGTTCCCCATCCTTTGGATGGGAAATCATTCCTAGGTACCCTTCTTGTGACAGTTTGTCGGGTACCTAATAGCCTCTTCTTCTTTCTTCGGGCCCCATGCCCGCTGAAACTTATATCTAGGCTCGAGATTCTCTAATCGGAAAAAAAAAGAAAATACAAACCGCGAAAGCTAATCGAGACTCACATGGACAAGCAACGATCGGAGTGATCGTTGTTCGTGCACACGTGCAGAAACTCGAGCACATACACGTTCGATCACGACCACGACCGCGACGAAAATTTGAAAAAATCGATAGGTAAAGCTAGTGACGAATGGCAACCCCCAAACGTGCCAGCTTCACCGTCGACTATTCAAATTACATTTCCTGAAACAGGTTGTGCACGCGAAAACGCGCCTACCCGACCTGAGACTGTGCCAACCTGCCCGGCCCTACCTACTTATAACTAGCAGGCACACCAGAATATACTACCTACCTAACTCCTCCTATATTTATAAAATGGCAAAAATCAAGCATTCCAACACACCACACTCCACGGTTCTCACACATACACCCGGGCGCAAGGTCCTACACTACAGAAAGCGTCCCGGGACACCCCCGACACCCGAGTTTGGCTACATGCACACTCTAACTGTACGTACCATTTCCTGAAATCGGCTGACGAAGGCTAGGGACCTTTGCGTAAAGCGCGAGTATATAAATTCTCGAAAATAAAAATTCAGAATTTAGTAAATATGAAAATTAGTAACATTACCGCGTTTATGCTATCTATAATCTGCTGTATTTAACCCTTTGCAATCGTATGCCGCCATATAGTCATCCTATATTTTGTTATTATACATATATTAAATTCGTGTATTTTTCTAATTTTTTTCCACCAAAACCGAGAAGTTAAATTGTAATATCTTTCCATGAAAATTTTTCTTTTTGATCGAATATGGAAAATTACGAGTTTGGTAGCCTTCTTAAATATAAATACGAGTGCAGGGGGTTAATAGTGGATTATGCTCTCTTATTGCAATTAATATTTTCGAATTTTCAAAATTTGTGAATTTAAATATTGGGAAAAGTGAGCGAAGCTATTATACGAACGACGTAATTCCACATCCTAACCACACACACTATGTGGAAAATACGTTGTGCACGATACCCTAACTCATCGTCAGCCGCTAAAATGATTGTTACAAGCTTATGAACTATGGTCATCATGCCCATTGCCTTTCACCCACACAAGTAGCACCGGGGCACGTGAGTGAGTTCCTGGCAATGAACACGGAAAGGGTTAAACCTGAAAATCCTGAATTAAAAACATGATTAGCATATATAGTATTTATCTAACGGGCTAAGGTTCTTTTATCTTGTATTTTTGCAATTTATCTGCAATGACTTTACTTTACAAAATTAACGAATTATTGAAAGTTGAATATTGAAAGGAAACATTGATAATGAATAAGAAATTTATTTTTGAAGGAAAGACAAAGACTCGATGTAATAATATAATTGAATCTAATTTAATAAAGAATAAAAATAGCCTCAGATGATTTCTTCATCAAAGCACATTTTCGAAAACACGAAAATAGAGTTCATATTTATTGCTTTGATTCCAAAATCTATCTGTCGCGAAATGTTTTCTTGCACTTAATATCCAATAGATTTTCGCACAAAAGAAATTTAATACTATTATTAGTGTATTTCAAATTCATTCAATTAAATTATTCAAGATTACCAAAAACATCAAAAATGGAATTGGCATTTATTTATTAAAACAACAATGATAAAATATATAACCATTGTTGCTGTATCATAATTAGAATTTTCATAATAACGAAGTCGAAGGGCATTCGACTTCTCCATTACAAAATACTTCAGTATTTCATTACTCAAATGTGCATTTCAATGTTTATTCTATTGTAAACTAATTAACAATATTGTAATATTCGTGTTATTAATATAACATGTCAATATACTCAAACTATCTAGCCATATTTTTATTATTATTATTCAGAAACGCGATGTGCAAGAAAACCTATCCTGAATTAATAAATAAAACACAAGAGACATTTTGTTACAACTCACGGGTATAATAAATACCCGTGGTCACTATGCTCATCAAAAATTCTACGTATACAACCAATCACTCGTGTCGATTTGGACCTATCATCCTACGACATGATTGAGTGACCAGAGGAACCAAAATGCATGCGACTCACCAATGCTGGTGAATTGCCGCAATTGCTAACAAGAAGTCATAAAGGGAACCGACGTCGTGAAGGCAGTCATCGTGAAGGGTGTCATGAAGGTAAACTCATTGGATACATGGAAAAATGAAGACTGCAAAAATCTGTAACAAAGAATCAAATATTAAAGTCTGTTCTTAAGGACACAATTTAATTTGTAAAATTTTAAATAGTGAAAAATTGAAACTTTAATATAACAGTTTGAAATCTATTAATCTCTCTACATTTTTATTCCTTTTGTCTTATAATTAATAATTATTAAAATAAATTAAAAAGACTAAAACTAATTAATTTACAATGTACAAATGTACTTACATTCTTGGCTTCTGGAGCACCGTTGGATCCTTATCAGGCAGGAACTGACTTTAATACCGGTAACGAATATTTTATTAGGAACAAAGGCAGGAATGAATAAAAGGAACAGGAAAAGAAAAGATTATTAACGCGACCGTTTAAATTTCGATCGACGAACAAACACTGACTCTACCCTGGCCTATGACAATTATGATTATATTTAGCCAGAGCTCTTAGGCTCTGAAAAGGAAACGTGATACTCGAACGAAAACAAACTCTGTCCTCTACCGGTCACATTGCTCGCGGCCATAAAGATTCCTGGAAGAAAACAGTGGGGAGTGTGGAATGGGGTGGAGACTTCTTCTCCCTGTCCAGCGTTTGTTAAGAAAAACTACTGCTGTTTTTATGAAACTGACCGTTACGCGTTTAGCTGACGATAGATGTTGGAAACAGAGCACGTATTTGAAATACCAACGAATAAGTGTGAAAATGTTCGTGTATGTAACTGCGACTCTTTCGTAGAAATAATAGAAATTATTGTTCAAGGGCAAATTATGACGACGTTGCAAAATATTCGCGACCGAAATACAGTAAAATGTGAATTATTTCAATTTCTTATTCTATATTTCTTATTTCTTATATTACCTCAAACTCTATTATAATAAGTTCAATATTATCAGGTTCTTACGAAAAGTTAACAGATTCGAAAACAAACCATCATGACGTCCATCTCCGATACGTTCGTTGATAGCCATATTTGATTCTCAAATTCGTTCGTTGGCGGCCATATTTGATTCTCAATTTCGTCCGTTGGCGTCTAATGCATCTTACGTAATTCTTGCAATTTATTAATAATCTGCGCAAAAGAAAATGCAAAAGTTAAAACAAATATATGAACCCGTGACTAATTATGATAAAATTAAACAATCATATTTAAATTTAAACTATTGGTAATTTTAATGACCAAATTCGAGATTATAAAATCAGAAAAAACGAAAAAGCTAGATAGATTTGCTATAATAATGTTCAAAAAATTAATAAACCTGCACGTACCAGTACGTACCAGTGAACAAAGGTAACAGTAAATGTATGAATAATAAGAGAAAAGAAATGAAGGTATTACGAAATAGATAAGCGGTTTGTTACATCCGTATGAGACGACACGTCCGACCGCGACAAGTTTCCGTACTAGACTAAACGGTGCGCTGATTAGTCGAGAAACGGTTTCCCCTTCCACTTACAATGTTCGGTGGATAATAAAATCCACCGAATCCATTTAGGTAGAAACGTGAACGTTATATTTCAAAACATTTCTTGGAGCACTTGACTATACAGGAACTCGCCAGTGTGAGCAGGACAGCGAAGCGAAATCAAAACATTGAAAATTTGTTATGGCTTTGAAACCAGCCAGCATGGCTCGTTGCTTGCCTGTGCTCTAACAATTTCAAACCTCTCATTCTGCCGTGCAATGAAAGTGAAATGGGAAAATGCCGCGCGTCCAATCAACAAACTGTCTAGCAGAAACGACGCACGCGTCGCGACGCCGCGAATGGATGCTACGGGGGCGCAAAACATGGCATGGAATGCCGCCTTGTATACGAACTGTACGAACTATACGAACTACACAAATTATACTTTTCTATGTATATGCGTAAAATGATGTGGTTAACAGCAAGGCGGCGGGGGGGGGGGTGCGGAGCTCGAGGATCTTTCCGGAGAGTTCGATCTCGCGATGGGTACAACAGGGGAGGTGCGGGGCACGAGGATCTTTCCGGAGAGTTCGATGTCGCTGATTGGTCAACAGGGGTGGCGTGAGGATCTTTCCAGAGAGTTCGATATCGTAATGAGGCGACAAGCGGGGTTGTGGGGCGCGAGGATCTTTCCAGAAAGTTCGATGCGTGGTGGGGCCAACAGCGGAGGTGCGGGACGCGAGGATCTTTCCGGAGAGTTCGATGTCGCTGATTGGTCAACAGGGGTGGTGCGAGGATTTTTCCAGAGAGATCGATCACGTGATGACATGACACAGGAAACCGTTATAACGGTCAGTTGAGTCTCGTCGGCCTATAAAGCAACATCGGACGTATAGGGAAACATTCAGTGTCTATTTATCTCCATACTTTCGTCACATATTCTAACTCAGTACTTA
>NW_016908002.1:0-13494 GCF_001483705.2 Eufriesea mexicana
TCAGCTCCATCATTCTGAAATATAACACATTAGCGATGATCATTGACTTTGACTGATATCAATATTTACTTAAATCAGGAGCACAACATACCTTTCAACCTCAATGTATTCTCTATATCTTGTTGTTACAAGAGGACATTGCCTAAATTAATTATATTTCTCTTTGCCTGCCTGAACCATTTCCCTTTTATGAATATTTATTTGACCATCAAATATTTCTATCTTGTGTGCTATATGGTTCAATTTCTTCTCGCTATAAAATATAATTCTTGGCATCTAATGGTTCTATGCTGATGATATTCTATGAGTCCAATATTTTTCTACTGTTGCACATGCCTGTTTATTTCAACAGAATATTATCTTTTCACAACCAAGTTCTGCTATCACTAATAAAAGGTGGAAAAGCAATGGCTCATAACTTACACTATTTAATTACAACTAAAGGTTAGGTTAATAGAAAGACTTACATTCTTTTGCGCGATTGCGTCGTTTTACTGCCACGTAACAATTCCTATATATACGTTGAGACGTATCTTATTTTCAACAAGGATAATATGAATCCCTTTAGAGGGACTACGAATCAAAGAATTTTTGCGAAAACCAGCAATAATGCTGGATTCTTTGAGCAAGAAACTTGTTTACTTTTCGGTGCGGCATACATTCCGGGGAATATTATTAAAATGTTGCTTATACTAGCTACAGTAAACAAACATACCGAGAGATTGCCGGAGTCTCAAAGAGCACGTGGAATTCAGTTGCCTTGAATTTAAATAAAACAAAAATCGTAAATAAATAAAGCACGACTTTCGCGATTTCGTGGATCGATTGTGAATGGAATTTTCATTATCGAGATTTATTTTCAAAATGAGCAGTTCGAATGTTCGAACAAACGTGCATCGTTTTAGAGCAGAATAATAATTGATGTACCCCGAATCACCAATTTGGCGAGATATTGTTATTGCTCCTGTTATTATGCATATTTTATTGCAAATGTTCATCAAATATAGATTGCATTGACAAATATTCCTCACAATTGCATCGCTCATTATATTTAATGACTGCAACCGAGGAAATAATAATTATCACTAATAATTCCTCTAACAATTTTCCCAAGGCATTACTTGTAATTTGATATGGAATTATTTTATTACCGCGTAAAAATTATAATATTACGTTTCAGTTTAAATACGCCATATTCGAAAGTTTAAAATATTTTTCCCGGCTATTCAACAAACTCGTTAAACAGTGTGCAGGATGTGTGAATACTACACTGTGTGAATTTCTCGACAAATGCACGAAAAGTTTTAAAACGCAGAGTCTCGTTTATTATTCGCTGCACTAACATAAAGCAATAGAAGGAAATTATAGATACATAATTCATTAGGCGAATTTCACTAGAATAATAAGTTCATTAGCTGTTCTTTAACAGAGACACGAGTGTTATTTTAAGTAAAATTCGCCTCATTAATATTGTTCGTTAATATTTATCACCCATCATACTTCATACATATTTATTTTTCAAAGAAGAAGAATGAAAGAATATTTATTAACCGTGATTCCATATTTGCCTACCGGTGCCCTGTTTTATTTTATTATTATATTACAATGTTATACCACAAAATTTCATTTTGTTATCATCTGCTTTATTACTTATGCAGGATTATTCTCAGATAATCCCTTTGAAGAGAAAGATCTCCCAGTTTGGTAAACAAGGACATTTGGTACCAAAAACAGAATTATTTAAGCTAAAATATAATTTTGTCTTTCTTACATTTCAAACTATAACTCTTTGAAATTATTACGATCGCATACACTCTGCGCCCCAATTATATTCTCACTATGATTCTCTATACTCTGCCAACGACTCTTTACATACTGCCTAGCTCGCGTCCTTGCACCCTTAATTTCTAAATTCTCGTTGCTCACTCTTGATACTGTCATAAATATTTAACGAAACAGTGGCGTGGATATTTGGATATCGAATGGACACGGGATTAGTAGCACAGTCGATTCTAACTTCAGGTTCTAGTTAACCTGCACCATTACTTGATAATAGAAAATGATACATCGAGGAAGTATTTAATTTCCATCCACCACTGCACATTTACTCCTAAAATTCGTAGAAATTCTTCTGAAATGAATTTCGTGCTCGTTGAAGTACATTAAACATAGTTATGGTCGTGTTATTACAGTGCAAAGATGAAATGTTGGACGAAACTTGTTCATATTGCACAGACGAGTGTAGGTATTTCTACCAGTAAATAATTTCTACCACCCCATCAGAATTTCCGTTGTGCTCTCACCCCATCCAAATATGTGATGTTGTATTTATCGAACGTGTCATTAGTGCGGATATGAATGTTTGCATGGAAAGATGAGAGATTACTAGGTCAGGTATCGATTAGTTTATAGATTTAAGTTGTCAACACAGAATGGGATCAACACAGGAGAGTGGTGTGACTGAATGGAAGAGGGTAGTTATGTCCTCGGTGTGAGCGTGTACACGAGTGCAGCCAATGGTCCATTTTATCATTACTGTCAGTAATTTAAGGGTGGAAAAGAAGAAAAAAGGGTATGTATATATGTGGCTCAATTGTTAGACCTCAGTTGCAACACTATAATGACTGAATCTAGGAAGGTGCTGTTATGCCAATGACTCTAAATTAAAAGAGGAGCCATTCGAAGAACTCAGACGATTATCTGAAAATGGAGCTGAAATGAACGCAAATTTTGAAGCTAAATAAACATCGTTCACTCTTGGTAACGCATACCAATGCTCGAGCGTTTCTCCTAATCGCCTCACATAAACACAGGACCGTCTGCCTGAAAAACGTAAATAGAGCCGAGGACGTTGTGCTTCGACGAGTCAGTCGAAACCAGAACGTCGAGCTCAACACACGCGACACACGATTCAGGTATTGTACAATACATTCTGTATTAAAGCGAATAATATATTAAATACGATAGAATTAGGTTACGTTTATAAGACGTATTACGTAGATCGTAAGATTAACGTAGGCTGTAAGATTAATGTAGGGTCCAAGAGTTCCCATGCACTTACTCTCGAACCCTAAAAATATCCTAAATTAATAATTCGCGCAGAATTGTCACACGAAACGAACATTTAGAAATCGTGTGGAAATGGAAAGAAATTACAGAATAAAAATAAAAACTGACCGTCCATTTTCTACGAATTAATTTTTCGAAGTTAATATTAAGTCACGAGAATGCCATATATTATGAAGCTCGGAGAGCTGGGGAAAGCGGGGAAATTCCGTTTGTCAAAGGACGTGAAAGCGGCCATCTTGTCGTTCCGTGAGAATTAATTAAAACAGATAAACACGGATATTTTCTCGACGTCTTTTCTCCCGCGTGTCTGTCCTTTTCTAGAAATTAAACGAAACGCACTCGAAGGGCTCGGATATACCAATTTCCTGCGGTACAGCGTGAAAAGGTATCAAGCGTGAACGTGACAGAAAAATGACGACCCGAAACTAGCTCCCACGGTACGTTGTTGAAAGTTTCGAACTTGAGGAAGTTCTACCGGCATCGTGTCCGTAGATAACAAGTTAAAAGCAACAAGATTTGCGTGTAGGATGTGCAGAAAATTCACGAAATTGCCGATCTCGCTGGTGGTCCCGGAGTTTGTCCAAACTTCGCCAAAAATTTGTAAAATTTATTCCCGCTGGCAAATTATCGGCACTGCTAAAGCGATTAAAATAAACTTTCAAAGAAGTCGAATTCAGTATAACTTGTGCAGCAAAGTAGCAAAAATTTTCGAGTATATTAGGAGAAGTTAGTGTTAAAATTGCAGTCCAAGCATTCATTGGAACTTCTCGAGAATGTTAGTGTTCCTTCCTATTACATTTTGTAAAATATTCTGTTATATAGAATAGGAATATTTCGATGGATTATTTTTTGAATTATCGAGATTAGAAAATATATTTTTTATATTTCAGTCGTGTTTATAAATGTTTTCTTTTGTTGTTAAAAGGGAAGGAGAGATAGGGATAATTTTAGGTAGGAATCTAGTAATCAAGAAATTTTTAATTCCAAGATTTCAAACCCTTCCGTTGATTTTTCTAAAAATTGTGTATTATTAGATGGGAAGCAGAAGTAAGGATAATTTTAGGTAGAAATTAAGTAGTCAAGAAATTTTTAATTCCAAAATTCCAAATTCTTCCGTTTTTATAAAAATTTTCCGTCGTTAAAAGGGAAGAAGGGACAGAAATTAGGGAATCAACAAATATTTAATCCCAGGATCCCAAGGCTTCCGCCGGTTTTTCTAAAAACTGCCATTATTAAAAGGGAACAAGAGAGGGAATTAAATTTTTAATCCCAGGATCCCTAGCCTTTCCATAGTTTTTCTAAAAATTTTCCGTCGTTAGTAGGGAACAAGAGACAGAAACTAGGCAATCAATAAATTTTAATCCCAAGATCCCAAGGCTTCCGTTGGTTTTCCTAAAAATTTTCCGTTGTTAAACGGGAAGAGGAGACAAAAATTTGGGAATTAAATTTTTAATCCCAGGATCCCAAGCCTTTCCATGGTTTTTCTAAAAATTTTCCGTCGTTAGTAGGGAAGAAGAGACAAAAATTAGGGTGTCAACAAATTTTTAATCCCAAGATCCCAAGCCTTCCAGTAATTTTTCTAAAAATTGTGCAATACTAGACAGGAACAAGAGACAGTGTTAATTCTCTACAGAAATTAGACAATAAACAACGTTTTCATTCCAAGATCCCAAGTTTTCCGTTGATTTTTCTAAAACTTACGAGGCAGGGTCAATTTCAGACAGGAATTAGAGAATCGTCAAACTTTTAATCCCAGGATCCCAAGTTCTCTCGTTGGTTTTTCTCAAAATTCCTCAACCACTCCTCATCGCGTCTCCGCGTGGAAATCAAACTCGATCTGGAAATCCGCAGCCTGCACCCTTACACGGTTCACACTCTCTCGAATCCAGCATCGAGATCGCATTCGCAGCGCTCTTAACCGACCATCGCGCTCCATCATACTCGCGACGCTGGCGAAGATTGCTTGGAGCAGTCTCGTGATCGGCCTTGGGGCTCCTAATAGCTTCCTGCACCACGTCTCGTTCAGGGGATTACCCGAGTTGTTGGTGCCGGCAGATTCGACGGGGTCCTTGGGCGGCGTATTTCCGTCGCTGGCTCGGTTTCTTCGATCGCGCAATCACCGGGAAAACAGCGATCGACTCTCTTAGGCTACCTACACAGGTATACTGCTCGTTCCAATAACGGGTGTGTCAGAAGTCCTTCTTGTATGTAGATTTTCGCAGCTAATTTCCCTCCCCGAATTTGCTGCGAAATTCTCTATGCTTCAGCTTGGGTCAGTTTTCGATTAGGCTTTCGGCTAATTTGCATACGTTTCTCAACAAAAATTACAAGTACAGATACATCTACCGTAAACTTTTAGAGGAAATCGGTAACTTCTGTGTCACTAATGAGATGTAATTAATTAGGTAATTAATTAGGGGGAATTGTGAAGATTTTGTTGTATATATTTTGGTTTTATTATTTAAGTTAACGGAATTATACTGTATATTTGTTGTTAGTGGTGGATAAAATATCAATAACGATAAGAGCAATTCTTTGTTTAATTATAATAAATGATCAAACACAAATATTAACCCTTTGCACTCGAGAGGCGCCCTTCAGTCACCATTTGATAAAATTTCGATATTAATTAATATGTGAAATTTAAGATATTGTAACGGTATGCGAGGTATCGAAATCAAATAATTCTATGTATCAATTATTATACTATTTCTTATTTACTGCTCAAAAAAATATCGCCAGTTTCATAGTAGAAAATCTTGGAACTCCTTTCCTTTAGCCAAAATATCGTCGAGTGCAAAGGGTTAAGTATAAACCTAATTAATTTCTCGCAATCACATGCTCACACCTATTTTCACTATTACAACTCAATTACAACTTCTGGTAATGGTTACATAGATTTTTAAATACATATGTGTTGAATTCAGGTTATTGTGATAAATGAGTATGCGTGTAATGATTTAGGCGTTGTGTGAATTGTTATGTCAATGTAATCTATGAAAGAAGAAAGAAAAAAAGGAGAGTGATTTGACATAGGTCAGTTCCAATTGAGTTTTAATAGCGAGAAGAGGTGTGAGCATGTGATTGTGATATATTAATTATATTTAAACTTAGTATTTGTGTTTGATAATTTTTGTAATTAAATAAAGAATTGTTCTTATGTTCGTAATTATTGTTATTAAAATTTCATCCACCACTAACTGACCTATGCCCAATCTTTCTGGTTTGTTCTCTCTACTTTCATACATTACACGAACATACACAATTCACACAACACCTCAATCATTACACGCATACTCATTTATATTATTGGCACTCCATGCATACTTATCCCACTCATCCCTTTCTCACATACATCGCTCCTTTATTATAGCAACACATATATATTCAAGATGCATGTTAACCATTACCACATTTGTGTGACAATTTTTGGTCGGTTAGAGCCTGCATTTGGTAAAAGAATGGGGTATTATTATGGCGGCCATTTTCAGAACGACTTCGAGGTGACGATTTGCGATAAGCACAAGACAATGAAAGTCTGTAATTGTTTGAGGACGTTGCCATGATAGTTCGTGGTATCTCAGTATCCTGATATTATAGCATTGTAGTATTGTAGCATTAGAGCATCGTAACGGTATTGTGCCATTATAGCATTGTACCATTGTTGCGTTGTACCATGTAGAAGGCATAGCCCGTAATCCTTGTATTACCACATTTAGATCAGACTATTGAAAGCGCTGGCTAGGTCTTTACAGGGTACCCACGTGATCGCGTTGAAGTACAAATTTGAACGAAATAGCTCGCTCAAGACTGTTGTAGTAAAATTAAATAGTAAAGTAAATTCTACATCCTAGCGATGTGGGGACAATCCCTTCCCCTGCGTTTTGTCTTTTGTCTCCAGTCTTTTGAAGACGACTTGTGACGACAAAATGACGTGTGGCCTCAAACAGGCCAGTTCTAAACATTCGCCTGTTCGATAAAGATTTACACAGTTTTTCCACAGTTTCACTGACTACTATTCCTTTGTGTTATAACCCCTTCAACAAAGATTGACTATAAAATTGCAAATATTTAGCAACGTGTTTACCATCTCTTCGTAATCAATTAGCGATATTTACCACGGTGTTATAATTCGACTCAAAACGATGCGAGAAATTATTCTCGCATGTTAAAAATCCATTTACGTGCTGTGCACATGTGTAAGGCAAAAACCTAGTCATCCATGGTGCATAACGTTGTCTTGTGAATAAATGCGGACAACTCGCGATATACCTGAGCATCGTTATTCCTCTGCACCGCAAAACCGACGTATTCCATTTGTCTTCGTGCACGTGAGTTACCTACAAACTTTCGATATACATCGAATCCATTGTTTATGCCGGAATCGATCATCCAAGTTGCCACAAAATGGCTGCAAGATTCAGAATTCCTTTCATGCTCGAAGCAGCTCTGATAGCTCTCTACGTATCAACACCTGTGATATTACTTCGTGATAGCACGTCACAAAATTCACCTAATATCTTCGCGTTGTTGGAACCCGGATTTCTATACACAATACGGGTTCTAGTAACAAGGCTACGTCGGAAAAATACAAGTCGGAGGAACAAAGAGGAAAAGACTGGCATTTTTGGCAAATTTTGTAGGCGCTTATATAATGTTAGTTTTGGTGGGGTGAAGATGACCATTGGCTTTTAGTGAAAGTAGGAACGAGTCAGTTGTTTTTGGATTCTGAAATTGGTCTGCGTTTATTAGCTAGGCCTTTCTAGTGATTAAGGGCTATCGGATCGTTAGTTATCCAACAGTGTCATTAACACGTTGAATGTCACGCGAGTCACCTGTGACCGATATTCAACTTGGCAGTGGCGCCATGGGATCACCGGTGACCAGATTGATAAAAATATATATGATTTAAACAAATGTTAACCCTTTGCACTCGAGAGGTGACCCTCAGTCGTCACCATTTTATAAAATTTGGAAGATCGATATTAATTAACTACTTTCGGTGGCAAGAAATTCACAGACCCGAGTGCCAGAACGGTGTTTCTGTAACAATTGCCTAACAACGTGTATACCACGTCGTTGGCGATTCTGTGACAAAAGCATTACGACGTGCGTGACACGTCTTTCCAGCGCAAGTGGTTAATATATCAAATTTAATGCAATGTAATTGTGTGCGAAGTATCGAAGTCAAGTAATTATACAATTCTTTATTTACTGCTCAAAAAAGTATCGTCAGTCTTTTAGTAGAGAATCTTTGAATTTCTACTATTTCCTAGCCAAAAAGTCGTCGAGTGCAAAGGGTTAATATTTAGAAATTTTGATTATTACCATCGTTATTTCAATAGTGATCCCTGTCGTAATTAACATGTCGAACGTGGTTATACAGTGTAAGTTATTTATTGCAGATAATATTTCAACATTATATGTATCGCATAATTCTAAATTCATCGTGGCGCCACGGGCAATCCCTGTAAAACTGGCATTCAACGTGTTAACGATTATCCTGGTGATTTTATGGTGATTTTGACGATAATGCTGATCTTCAATTTTATTTTTTTCAATGAGAAGTTCGATGGTTTGTAATATTCTTTTTCCCTCTTTCTTGACTCAGTTTCTTGGATTCTGTTCGATCGAGGGCACTTATGGTTTCGAATAAAACAGGATGTTCGAGGGGGATTAAAGCATGGCCAAGCGTGGAGAGGATTTAACAGCCTGTAATCGCTGTTAATTACTCTTATCGAATTGACGGAATAATTTACAGCAGTCTTAGTCTAATCCCAGCTTCACTGACACATGGCCACATATCCGTAATCGCGCTAAGATATCGGGAAAATCGGAATCCTTTTGTGATTTGTGCCCAATTTGCTACTCGTTGGTGATTATCGCGAATTCCGATTCAAAAGAATCCTTCGGGAAACTGGAATTCCACTCAGCTGAAAGTGAAGCTTGGAAAACTGAGCAATTTTTACACTGAATTGTAATGACAATCTTCCATCATTACATATATTTCTCTTCTTCTAAAAATTAACAGAAACAAATCAGCAAATTTCCTCTCTGCTGAAATAAATATTCGACGCATTTAAAAATTCCTTTCCCATTTCAGAAATAATATAAAAATTATTCAATATCGTGAAATTAAATTTTGTAATATCGAAAAATAGTTGATGTTAAATTTATACGAAGAATAACAGTTTGAAGTGAGATTTCTATATTTCGGGTGAATCAAAAATATGTCAACTTTACCAAGGAACTAAGTTGATACAGAAGTTGGTGATGTCAAATTTATACGAAGAATAACAGTTTGAAATGAGATTTTTATATTTCGGATGAATTAAAAATATGTCGACTTTACCAAGGAACCGAGTCGATAGGGGAGTTGGTCGCAGATCGGTACCACGACTTTCTAACTTTTAAAACCCTGCAGTCTGCTCGCGCTATCTCGATGAATCCATTGTCTAACGCTTTCAAGCTTCCCGTGTAAACAATCGGTGTTTACTTCCGGAACTTTGGAAGCCGGAATCCCTGGCAGGTTGGCATTTAAACTTCGCGAAGACAGATTGAAAGTTGCTGTTGATCCACGGGCTTACGTGTACTTCGATCTACACACTCGATAGGAAAACCATGTGACACGCGGGCTGTTAACGATTGGATATTAAATTTCGAAAGCTTAGTTCAATCGTTGGGAAATACGGAAATAGGAAAAAACCGACGAACGTGAAATTTATATTTATTATAATTTAATTTTTTTAGATTATTCTGAATCTATTTCTCTGGTCATTTGTACTGTAGTTTGGATTAGGGAAATTTGATATTAATTTAATATTAATTAACGATAATATATGCAAAATATTGTTGAAAAATAAAAGGGGAACTAAAGTAACACGTATGTGCCCATGATTATGAAAGTGGTCTAAATCACTTATATTTGCTTCTGAAATATTAAAAGCTTCGGTCTTCAAATACATCATAAACTATAAAATTAATTGCGATAAAGCTGCAAACTCAATTTAACGATTCAATTCTTCACTGCTTTATAGAAAATAAATATATTTTATCGTAATATAAATGAATGCAACACGAAATAAATAATAAAATTGTTCCTCTTAAATCGGTGACTTAGACTACTTTTATAATTATAGGCACATATATCCCATTTTTGATAATTACGTTTTAATATATATTTTAGAAATATATATTTAAAAAGCTCCGTTTTGCAGTCTCTAACAGTAATTAAAGATAGGTAAAACGGGAAACGTTTATATGGTTATAAGTACTCATAAATTAGAAGAGAAACAAGAAATATTTAATAGGAAAAGTGTAAAAACCCTCAACAGGTTTAATACTAAATAAATTATAATTAAAAAATTATATATATTTAAAAAATTCGATTTACCAATGGAAATGGAAGGAATACGGGAAATATTGAATTGTTATGTATTTTACGTGTAGTAATATGACGCGAAACCGACTTTGTAATGGCAATATTGACAAATATACGATTTAATAAAGAGGGGAAAGAATTTGCGAGGAATTGTATCGAAAGCAGAAAAAGATACGGAAGTACTTTCCTCGGAATGCTAAAACAGATACCCGATAAAGCAGAATCGAAGGCAGCCAGCCGAAATTTATATCCATTCCGTCGAACCGATTCAATCGGGTCATGAATGTCGATTTTTCTGTGAAATTCCGGCGTAAGGGCTGCTTAAGCGATACGTACGTGCTCTACCCCCGTGTCTTTCACCAGAATATACTATCCATTCTCCGATATTACAACGCGTATTAATCAAAGACCGACGTTTTTCTGGATAAAATCTCGGGACGTTATTTTTCAACGATTTGCATCTTCCACCGTTTCGATGCTCCGTCCATTCGGCGCTTTAATATCCCAACTGTCAGCGAAGAAAGGGTAAGGAAGAACTCTTCAAATATTTTTCAATATGATATCTATCATTCCAATGTACCGCGTTTCGAACAGTATTATTTAAAAATGTATAATACTTTGCGCGCCATTGGACACTCGTAATATTCGACTATTAACGTTATTATTAAATTTCGCATATTTATTTTCATTATAACGTAATAATAATCTGACAAGAAAATAGTAATTAACGCGCGAGTACGGTATTAATATTAATATTGTCAAATATTATTATACATTTTTATATGTTATAATAACGTTAATAGTAATTATGTCAATAATATCAATATTAATTATTTCATCCCTTAATTTTGCTGACAGGTTTATATTATTATATTATAGTATTAATATCATATCGCCATTCAACCCCGTATATATATATATATATATTATGTGATATCTTCACCATCTTAGAATTCAAAAAATTTCATGTATATATATATTAACAATGATAGTAATAATAGTTATATTAATAACATCATTATTAATTATTTCGTGTCTTAACTTCGTTAGCAGGTCAATATTAATATATTATTAATATATCGCCATCGAATATATATATTATATACATATTATATGCTATTTCCACCATCTTGGAATCCAAGAAATTCCATATATATATATATATTAATAATGATAATAACAGCAATCATTTAATAATATCAATATTAATTATTTCGATTCTTAACTTCGTTAGCAGGTCTATATTAATATATTATTAATATATCGTCATTGAACTCCGTATATATATTATATCCACCATCCTGGAATCTAAGAAATTTCACATATATATATTATTATAATAATGATAGTAACAGCAATCAAATTAATAACGTCATTATTAATTATTTCGTGTCTTAATTTCGTTCTTAGGTCAATATTAATATATTATTAATATTATATCGCCATTCAACCCCGTATATATATATTATATGCCATCTCCACTATCTTAGAATCCAAGACATTATATATATTTCTATTAATAATGATAGTAACAGCAATTTTTTAATAATATCATTATTAATTATTTCGTGTCTTAATTTCGTTCTTAGGTCAATATTAATATATTATTAATGTCATATCGCCATTCAACCCCGTATATATATATTATATGCTATCTACACCATCATGGAATCCAAGAAATTCCATACCCGTTTCCTTTCGCCATCTTGGAATCTGCCCGTCGCGTATTCTCCTGCAAGAAACTTTACGTCCCACCCTCTCGCCCTTTTACGACGTTGCTTATCATTTCTACATTCCCATATCCCCAGCATTCCCTTATCTCGCGCCGCCCTCCTTTATTACTACCACCACCGACCGATCCCCTCCCCAGGATAATCGATTGACCAGAGTTTTCAATAGATCCGCAGATCCATCCGATCGGTACTCGCGAATCGACGGGATCACGGTAATTTACGATGGCGGGCCGCGTTTAATCCCGCCGACACGTATCCGCTTCCTGGTCCGCGCGCGGCCACGTTCTCCAGGGGCAGGGCCCTCGTGTCACTTACAAATTACGAGCTGCTTTTACACGGCCGCCGCTAGAAACTTCCTAGCGGATTAACGCGAACGTGTAAACCGGCCGGCCACGTTCGACAGATTAACGGATTAAGCCGAATTTCGCTACAATGACGAGCAATTACTGGCCGTGTAACCCTCTCCTTCTCTTTCTGGTTCCGCTCGCAACTTCGGCCATACCGTTTCGCAGATCCGTATCTCTCTACGCATTTACGATTCTTCCATTCCTCCACAGGAAATTCGAGGAATTTCACGAGGAACTACCACGGTCAGTATCGAAATCTATGAAATATAGCGAATGAGTCGAATGATTTGCAACTTTTCGTCAGATCGTGAGAGCTGAAGTGTTTATACAAATATGGCGACCATCCTACACTCGCTATCAGAGAGATTCGAGAGAATTCGAGGATTCTAGAAAACACTCCGTGAGTCTCAGCTTCCTACGAATAGGACCCTGGTCGGTCATTAATCGCGTCTCAGGAGAGGGTTGTCATTACACAGAAGTATAGTTTCCATACTTTTCATATACTAAGCAAAATATTTCTAATAGATTAGGCTAACACCTAAGTCCAATACTTAAGAAAAAGTGTTAAGCAGTGGAACTTAAACCTCTAGAGCTAAAATTCCAAGTACTCCATTCAAGAGTCATCGATCTCACGTTACTACCTTTGTCACTAAAATCAATCATTATATATTTCTATATATTTACATATATTATATATCGTTATAATTTATTGACGAATTTTAAAACAGGAAAAAAGGAAGACACTTTCTTCCATTTTCTCCTTCCTTCTCACTCGCACACTCAACTCTCGTTCAACACCCTCACCATAGAAATAATTAATCAGTCAAAATTTCATGGCAATTTGAAGAATTCGCGAGATTGGTAGAATCGAGTTTCAAAGATTCCATCGTTTCCATCGCTTTGGTAATTTATCAGCATATTATTTCACTGTGCGTGACGAAGGCATAAGCACGTGGCGGAAGAG
>NW_016908002.1:13518-58736 GCF_001483705.2 Eufriesea mexicana
AGAGCGTTCCAGCGTTATTGGATCTGCTGGTAATCTCGTCGGTGGATCTCGCAGACGCGGCTTCCGGTTTGGCGCGGTTCCCGCGACTTCCTCGCAGAAGCTGTTAGTCGAATTATCCGGCCATGCCATCGCGGAACTTTCGCCGTGGAGTTCTTGGCCACGTGCAGGAACAGTGGTCCAGACGCCAGAGGATCGAAGGATCGGGCATCTTTTACGCGCCAGACTCCCCACCAGTCTTCCCACCTAAACGTTTTGCAAATCGCTGACGACGCTCCTCGAAGACGCGGAAAATTTCGCGGAAGACTCTCGAACAGCCGGGATCGACTTAACCTAATTGGGGAAAGCGCGAAGGAGTGGAATAACCGAGGAGATTGCTAGATGTAAGAGGATTTCTGAACGATTCCTCGCTGCTTCAAAGAAGAGACTCTGTGGATAGACTCGAGTTACCTTCGATATTGATTTCGTTCAAGGTAGTATCGCAGACATGTATATTTAGTGGTATCTATTGGAATTATAGGTTCTAACCCTTATCGGACGCTAGCTTTTTATACGTGATTCTCAGTAGGTTGTAGTTGGCTTCGGTAAATATGCGAAACATTTTCGTCTTGTCATCTCAGACATGACGCACTACTGTAGGGACGAAGTATCATGGCGATTTGGACAATCTGTAATTTGGTATACCTTGTTCTGGATATTCTTACGATTTAGAGCGTAGGTAGTATATGAACCAAACCACAAATCCACATAGAGATACTCTAGAAATCACTAGAGAATCTCAACAAATCCTCTTTCTCCGTTTCAACATACACCCACTGTTCTCTGTTCTGGCTATTCTCACGATTCAGACTGTAGGTAGTATGTGAACCAAACCACAAGTCCACATAGAGAAGCCCTAAAAATCACATACAATAGAATACTCTCCACCCACAACAGAATCTCAGCAAATCCTCTTTTTCCTGAAGCTCTAAGTCACTATTCTTTATTTTGGCTCTTCTTACATGTCAGATTGTAGGTATTATATAAACCAAATCACAAATCCGCATAAAGAAACCCTAAAAATCGCATAGGATACTCTCCATCCATAATAGAATCTCAACAAATCCTCTTTCTCTATTTCAACGCTTCCTCTTATACAATCCCTAACTCGCTATGTTTACGTATCGTTCCGTTCACACCACAGTTAGTCGTCATGTAGGCCCTTCCGGGCCGTACGGACCGGCAAGGGCTAAACGGAAAGTCCCTAGGGACCGACGAGGCATGGACGAAAAGTCACTAGGGACCGCGAAGGCCTAAACGGAAAGTTCTTAGGGTCTACCTATCCTTAGAGTCCTATTGCGTCACTCAACCCAGCTTCGAGAATTGATAAGCAGGATGGTTCCTCGAAGCAAAGATAGATCTCGATGCAGCGTGACGCCATTCATATAAAGCTTCCTCTCATACTACACCAAATTTCAACAAACCCACTGTCAATTCGAGCATTCTCCTTCGCTAATGACCTCCCCCAAACAATTCCCAACACCCTATCTCTCAACAACGAACCAAGCAAAATCCTCTCACGCGAAATACACAAAAATCACGTTCAGTCCGCGCAACAAAGCAACGATCTCGCTAAATCCGTTTCCTCAATCCCAACTCAAACACCTTCATCCGCGATCTCCCGCCCACCCCTCTACCCCGACATCTACCGGTTCGATTCTTCGGCTATGCTTCCCAAACCATTTCCGGCCCGACACGTGTACACGGGGTGCAGGGTGCAAAGGTCGGGCCGACGAAGTTGACCATCGACGACAGAGTTAAACGGGAAGTTGGGAAAGTTTACGAGACGGCCGCGTATTTGTCGAGGGATTCGGCGCTCGCCAATGCGAGACAGGTTAAACCGAGAGGCCAGAATCCGACCTCTGCAGCCCCGGTCGGAAGTTATCCGGCTCCCCTGGGGAGGCCACGGTAACTACCGCGAAATTGCATCGTCTCGATGATCGGTGAACGGAACTACGCGTGTACACTTCGGCCAGGCAAACTGTCTTCGATGCTTGCAACGTTAATGCACTCAGTACCGCGAACGTATGGCGGACATCGTCGTCTGCCTGCTGGGTGTCGCGGGTGGATGTCAGGTGGGACACTCGCTGAGTTATGTCCTTGGTCCTCGGTGACGAATTTATGGACCCATGCGAGGATGCAATTTCGACAGTGGGAACTTGTCAGTCGGAGTAAGTTGTTTCGGATCTTTCGTTATTGTTCGCGTCACCGGGATCATGCTCAACTTGTCCCGGGTTAAATGGTCGTTTTTATTTATTTTCATTGGAAATACCGAATTGATCGTTCTGGTGTTCAGTGTTACTGGCTTTCTTAGTTGATTTTTTGGACACGGTTCTGGAAAACCGTGTTAGTCGTGGGTATTATATTTAAATGAAAAATATTATGTATTTATTAAACATATCGTAAGTCAGGGTAAAAAATTATGGATGAAATATAATTAATTACGTTTACATTTTCTCACGTCACTCGTACACACGTTTGCTCTCAATGAATACTAAATTACAGCTAACATATTTATTTGTTTTCCTTCCATCATATAAATATTTCTATATCACATAAATACAGTCTGTACCACATACACTCATTCTTTCTTACATACATTATTTATTTTACATCAATATATATTAAAAGTCTGTGTCAACCATTACCACACAAGTGTGCCTCTAGAAAATAGTAACTGTATGGTATCCTTTTTTTATTTTTATTTAACCACGTTACTTTAAAAATTAATACTAAATCTCGTTATTGTTATTATATATATAGATCATTTTTTAGTATTGGAATTTTTATTCTGTTAGTGGCAATACCCTTCAGCTTTCGTTTCTTTTTTATTTATTATTTTATTTGTTTAGTCAGTTGTAGCAGATTTAGTAATAATTGAGAGATTTAGTATTATTTTTTAAAATAACGTGGTTAAATAAAAATGGGAATGAGGATATCATACATTTACTATTTTCTAGAGATTATTCATAGAGACCTCTTTTATATGGTTAATACGTGATTTATGCAGCTGCGGTTTTACTCTTTTAGCCTTTTTAATATACTCTTAGTATAATTACCGTACTTTAATTACCAAAGTAAAGATCATCTTTAAATGGAATATAAAAGTACGTTTATTATTACGTTAATAAATTTTATTACGAAGTATTATGAAAAATAATCCCATATTTTTCTCATTATCATATTTGCCTCAAAATTCCAAGGGTCCAAATGATCGAGACTTTTATCGAAATTTTTCTCCCAAAATTTCTTTAAGATTAAAGAAGTTGCCAAAGAAATTTTACTTCCATTATTTTTCTCTTTTCGATATTGTGATATTTTATTAGAAAATATTACAGAAAATAATTTCCATCGCGTTTCTTTTTTTTTCACAACATTTCCAAATTCCACGACACTGACGCAGAAGAAATCGTCACTTTCGCGCGCGAAATAAGAGAAATCTTGGAAGCAACGAGTTTTATTATTTCGCTCGGTTATCGCAAATGGAAATTGCCGGTGTACCGATCCATTTCCCACCGATTAATCATTGTCAACCGCGATTCGTTTCCTGTCTCCGCCCAGCTCACTAAATTCGGACCAGACACTGTCAATGAAAAGCAAATTGACGACCACGGTATAACTTTGACTCTCGCCAGCCTGCTCGCGATTAATGGGTCACTCGCTTCATTTTCAGATTCGTCGAATAAACTGTCTGTTTGCACCTAGCTTCCGATCTTTATTTTTCCCCAAATAAACCGAGACCCGTGTGGCTACGCAATTTTTCTCTTCCATTTTCGACGCCGCGAGCTCGCGTGAAAAATTTCCAAAAGGGGGGCCAAATTAGCTGGAATATGTTTATCGAGATAGGTATACGTAGATAATTATTTAATCCTCGTGGATGAGAAATATGGACGCTGGAATTAACGACTCGTAATATATACTCAAATGTACTATACGTAAATAATTATTGCATTATTATTATCGCAGTGTACATGGGTATTTATTCGCCAATTTTTATCCAGACACGAAATATTTTTAATAATTTATTACTTCATATTATTATTATTAACAAGAGGAAGAATATAGGTCGCGAATATTATATCAAGTCAAATATGTTCGTTTTTATAAGAACTTCGTGGGTTTAAGGAGTATGCTAATTTCACGATGGAGGAACAACGCTTTGTAGAACCAGAGGTTGCTTAAATATTCCGCTCCTTTTTAAACTTTAAGCCCACTGATTTGTGGCTCTTGCTATGCACATCATAATCAGAGTTTAAGACATTTTCATCTCTCCCATTACTACTTCGTTAATATTAATTTCCAACTAATTTCTCACCTCGAACTCTCCAAGTTGACAAAAATCAAGATACATATTCCATACATATGTATCTCACCTGAAACTGCATCATTCGAGAGTAGGAATTTCAAAAACTCACAGGAACATGATGCATCACAGTTTAGGGGTTGTTGTTTTCGAACAACAACTGTGAAATTTCGAATGAATTTTAAATTCGTAAAAATAAATAAAGAAAAATCGGTGAAAGTTCGCACTTGCAATTATCAATGGTTTAACGAACGATACGGGGTGGATGGAAGGTAAAGCAAGCGGCGAGACTGTTAACAAAACGCGGATGCAAATGAAATCGATCCTGGGGTGCATATCGAACGGTGGCGAATCCGCAAAAATTTCCTGCCAACTTTTCGCGCTGCATTGCTACGAGCTCCGGGGATATTTTTTCCCTCTCTTTTTTCCGAGGGTTTCAGCGGAATTGGACGATGGCTATATTCGGTTAATTGTTTCATCTTCGCGGAGAAATTTCAAAAGAAATGAAACAGGTATTTTAGAATTATTTTTCGGGCGCTGGCGAGTCGATACAATGTCGGACATTTTTACTCGTTTCCGGAGTTCGTTGCGCGTAATTGTTATTCGCAGAATGTTATTTGGAATAACGATGGAAAAACATGGAAATTACTGCAAACAGGCCTTTGCAGTTGGGAAATTAACGCGTTCCGCAATATTCATCGAACTGCGAAATTTTGCCAAATACCAAAATATTGAATTTTAATGGAGTAAGTTACAAATAAGTTACAGTTACATGTAAGTAGAAAAAGGTATTCTGCAAAAAGAATCAACCCCTATTCTCTGCTATTTAGGAAAATCCGTATTGATCAATTAGACTAGCAGTGATAAGTTTGGTGTTAACACTTTGCACTCGAGAGTCGTCATTTAATCAAATTCTGAAAGACGATGTTAATTAATATATGAAATTTAAGATAACGCAATGATACGTGGAATGTGGGAGCAGAATAATTCTACGTCTTAATTTGCATACGATTTCTAATTTTAGACAGGAAGTCTTCGAACTGCCATTTTTCTGTGACGAGAAGATCGGCGAGTGCAAAAGGTTAATAAAGGAGGATCTTCAAAACACCCTAGGAAAATCTGTTTAGGATCGTATTTGGGAGGGATCAACTAATAAAAATAAAATCTCTGTTATAAGCATCTCTAGGAGACCCCCCCAAGGGGGTGTTATTATGATTGTCTTGTGGTTCCTATGGTGCTACTGGTTGGCATTCTGATGGCCTTCTTGTAGGCAAAGTATAAGGGATGCAAAGCAGGGATGCAAGGAAGGGATGCGTTTAGACCTGGGCTTGCTAGGTAGGCAGAGTATAAGGAACACAAGGAAGGGGTGCGTTTCGTCCTGGGTCTGTTAGTGGACTCGTCAGCAAGATTTTCTAGCACTGCCCGTCATAGACGGGGGATACTTAAGTAGACAGCATAGGAATAATTATGTATGGGAGTCGAGGATTCACTGAGAACTTGGAGGAACCACAAACCTCCGTTTTCCATCTGGAGATGAGGGTGTAAACGTTAATAAACCTGGGTCTGCTAAGTAGACAGAGTAGAGGGGACGCAAAGAAGGAATACATCTTGTCCATCAGGTCCTGCCATAGACGGGGGATACTTAGATATCATACCAATTAGTATTTATAGGAGTCGAAGATTCGTCGAAGTCTTAGATTAACCTCAAACCTCCGTTTTTCATCTAGCGATGAGGGTGTCAACGTTGGACGAACACCCCTTACACTCGATCCTCTTGCACGTAGCCACTTCCGTTCTATATCCCAAACACCCTTAACGTTCTTTCAAAGCTGCACTCGTTCCATTCCTACGTCCATCTTTTATTTTCCACCTTCGTTTGCATACGCGAAATTAGTTCCACGCAAATCGCTGTCAATCTTCTAGCCACTGACACCGTCGACTCTTAACAAGAAACAATTTGTACCTTGACACGCGATTTTCCAGCGTTCGAAACGCTTTGTTTATAGCCCAGGATCGTCGCCTAGGCGATGTCAGGGGAACTTTGGTAAGAATTAGGCGGTCGCCGGGTAGAACGGAAACTGTCGCTGTCACGCGGCCCAACTTCCGGCCGAATAAGTTTCTCGACGCGTTAAACGGCGAGTTAGGGGGGAACTCAATTTCAGCGATCGTTAGGAAGTTTCGAAAGAATCCCGGCCGGCTTAACCGCGTCAACGAATCAAGGGAAATCGCGTTAGTTAAAAGTTGCCCGAGCTTCTTGTCTTCCCTCGATACGAGCTTCCCCTGGTCAGCCCTTGCGAAACCTCCGATCTAGATAAATCTTCCGGTTTCCTCGATGAGTTCTCTCAGTGCCGCGACACTTATCGTTATTCGCGCAGGAATTTATCCTTAGCTTCGATCTTCGATCTTTCCTCGGCCAAAGTTTCGCTCAAAGATGTATCGCTGTAATAAAAAATAGCAGAGGAGGGGTAGGACGAGGATAGGGGAGGAAGTTCCTCTTCTTGGTGAAAAATTGAATAGACGAGACGGGTTGGAGGATATAATTGTGTCAAGTGATGGAAGCAACGAAAGTGTAACGTGGGAATTATAACCTCATATCATTGTTTATTTATTTATTTCGGAATTTTTAATTTTTGGTCAGTGAAATACGGAATAAAGAATTTTTTAATTTCTCTCTGTTTAATTATAATTTATGTCACGTTAATCGTGTTGAGGGTCTTTACAATTTTCGTATCAGGTGCTTGTCACGTTTTTTTTTAATTTATGGGTGTTTATTATTCTATGAACATGCAATGTTTCACATAATATTTTATCGACGTTCGAGAGTCCTGTATTTTTCTCGAAATTCTTCCTAAGTCCATAAGCAATATTCTTGCACCCCTCTTCCTCGTTTTTAAATCTCCAAGAGTACGGGATCGTTGTGTGCATATAGGGGCTAAGGAATTTGATAGAAAAATTTGGATTTTTTAACGAAGAAATTTTGAAAATTTAGTGATTCATTCGGAAGACGCTTCTTCCATCGTTCAAAAACCGCGATAAGAGGAAAGTAGGCAAGTATGGGACACGTTTGAAGCTTGACATAACGAAACGATAGGCAGATCATTTCCATGGGGGTTTTCACCGAAAATCGGGGAAGAATTCCGATGGAGAGATACGCGGTCTGCGCGCGAGGCGTTGAGCCAATAATAAAAATGTATCTCCGTGTTGGACCATTGTCTTTTATTTTCGCAGCGAGCGTGGCCAATAACGGTCCGTGTCCATTTGCCCGTTTCGCCGATCGGAATTTCGAAATTCGCGCGGCGGAAATCGCTTTAAAAAAAGACTGAAAAAAAAAGAAAAAATTGCAAAAAAGAAGATGCATTTTCGAACGATGCAATTAAAACGGCGCCTGACCACCCACCCCGATAGCTTTTGCTATCGCGATTGATAAACTGCTGTTCCCGAACTGCAACGAAGTCGACGCGCGTATTTTCCGAATAATAATTTGCTCGGAATAATCGAACGCACGCCGATGCACGGCGCATGTTTTGCAAATTTTTGCAAATGCAAAAAGGTTGTTCGATTTGCCGGGTTAGATAGAATTTTGGAATCAGAGTTTGGGGGGTGGGTGGTGATCATACAGGTTTCCATTTCGAGCATGTCGAGCAGGGATTCGGTTGTTTACGGTTTTGTTGCGTGATACGCTTGTGTGAGTAGCGAGGTTATTCATTTCGGTAATATTCGTACGATTCGTCGTGTTTTATCGTGCCATCGGACAGGCCTTTATTTGCATCCCTCTTCGCTGTGGAAAATAATCCATGAGTTCTTGCGATACAATTATATCGTCGGCTGTGGGAACTGGGGTAAGTCACGTGTCGTTTTCGATGTGTTCAGAAGCAAAGCTTTTAGATGAACACCCTGGGTATTGTACTCGAAATAAGCGTGAGCTGGTTTGATCGAGTATGCAACTCGTTTTAATTGTATTTCTCTTTTAAAATTCAGAAATTTCTTTATTCAATTCTTCCCCCAAAAAAGTGTGATTTTATATGTATCTACATGAGTATTTACAAATGGACACCGTGTGTATAGATCTCAAAATAAGCGTAAGTTTGTTGGATTGAATATATGACACATTTTAATTGTATTCCACTTTTAAAATTTAGAAATATCTTTATTCAATTCTTCCTCCAAAAATGTGTCATTTTATACGTATCTGTATGGGCATTTATAAATGAACACCATGTATATAGGCCCAAAAATAAGAGTGTGTTTATTGCATCGTGTATATGATACATTTTAATTGTATTCCTCTTTAAAATTCAGAATTGTCTTTTTTCAATTCTTTCCCAAAGAATGTTTGATTTTATACGTATTTACATAAGCATTTACAAATGGACACCGTGTATATAGGTCTCAAAATAAGCATGAGTTTATTGAATCGAGGATATGGATCGTTTTAATGGTATTCTTCCTTTAAAATACAGAAACTCCTTTATTTTAACCTTCTCCCATAGATGTATTATTTTATACAAAACTACATGTACGTTTTCAAATAGACACCCTGTGCATTGTACTTAAAGTAAACGTGGAGTGGTTGCATCCAGTATATGGCTGGTTTTAATTGTATTTCCCATTCTGAAATCTTGGAAACTTCTTTATTTCATTCTTCTCTTAAAAATGTGTTATTTTATACGTATTTACATATACATTTTCAAATAGACACCCTGTGTATTATACTCAAAATACACGTGGACTGGTTGCATCCAGTATATGGCTGGTTTTAATTGTACTTTCCATCTTGAAATCTTGGTAACTTCTTTATTCAACTCTTCTCCCAACAATACATAATTTAATACACAACTAGCTGTACGTTTTCAAATAAACACCCTGTATATTATACTCAGAACGTAATACCGAATCTGACTCGGTTAAATCGAGTACGAGGTTCGTTTCCTACTGTCAAGTCGTACGTGTAAAAATTATCTTTATCCATTTATCTGCATTTATATTCACGCAGCCACCCTCGAACTACCCCTCCTATCATACCCCAGACGCATAACCGGCAAAACAACAATAGCAAACGTATCCCCGACGTAATAAACCCGCTACAACGCGCTGTCCTCGACGAGAGATATCTTACCTATACGTAACATAACATCCATACACACAGTGACTCGGTAACTTCCCCGAAACCGCGTTCATCATCGTCCCGTGCAGCGCATCCTTGCAGCGATCGTTACGTACAGTCGATCGATAAATCGCGAGTCCGGCCCGAAGTGGCGTACGATAATTCGCGTGTGGTAATTGCACGGACATCGACGTAAATAATATTTCGCGGGAACAAGCGCCGATGAGCGTAAATAAACATTACGTTCCGCGTAATTTCGAATAATTTCACCGTTTAGTTATTCGCCACCCCTGGTGCGCGCGCGCGAGCGCGCCCACTCGCCGAATTAAACGATAAATCCCGCGATAAATCGCCGTTGGTCGCCTGTGAAACGATGCACTTTGTACATGTGGATTTATATATACACATACACACAGAAATTTACGCGCATTTGTATAAATTCATCGACGAATGTGGCGACGAAATGGCTTCCGGGAAACGGGACCTATCGTTGTAACGCGATAATCGACGAGTGCAACTTACGAAAATTCGATTTTCATTTTCATGTTGAAATAACTTAATTCTGGGATTGTTTCAGGATTCCACGTTTATGAATCAACGCGATGGAGTACGAGTTTCGAGGCTGTATAGTCATACAATGCAAAGTAAGCAACACAAAATATTAAGTTAACAAAAATTCACTAGATTCACTAGATTTACTAGATTTATTAACTTCATCTTACAAGGAGAATGCAAGTCCTTCGGTTTGTCTTATTGATTTAGTTGAAACTTTGTAGGTTTGTAGATTTAGTCATCCAAGAAAATATTAATAAAATATTCAAGAAAATATATAATTATAAGGTTTTTGAGATATTTATGATTTAAGTTTTATTATTGCCTTAATTACAGATTTATTTCGAATATTTATCAAGTACCGTTGTGGCCTAATGGCGATATCCGAAAATTCCCAAGCTGGTAACAATTTTCGGATGCTGTTAAACCACAATGCCACTTGATAACTATCGATAACTATTCGGAAGAAATCCCTAGTTAAAGCTTTATTATTCTTAATTATAAATATCTTAAAAACTATCGAGTAGTTGCCCTTATAATGGTATATTTTCCTGAACTGGATGACTAAATCTGCAAACTTGAAAAGTTTCGACTAAATCAATGACCCCAAGGACTTGCACTCTCCTTGTTAGTGCACGAACATTTTTGTGATATATACATTTCGTTTTTTCCTCGTTTTATAAAATATTCTTAAAAAATATATAACTTACTTAATAATATCGTACATATAAATAAATAAACATAATATTATTATATTGTTCCTAATACTATTTAAAATGACCATTTCAGGAGGTGTACGAAGACTTACTTTCGTAACTGACTGTATCTGCTTGATGATTCTGTGACACCACTGATGGTAAGTCTTTTCCTTTTCTTTTTCCATCTTTATTTATCGTTTATGGTTATTAGATTCTATCTAAAACAGACTTCAGCATCGTTTTCCTTTTACCCGGTCTTCATTCAATTTACCTGACTGGTACCGTGATCCAGAAATAGATATTTATCTCCGTTTTGTCCGATTTTATTTCCTTCGGATTTATGTCTATAGTGATTAGATCACGCTTGGAAGAGATCCTTGTACAACGTTTACCATTTTGTTATTTCATCGACGTTTATGGCATCCACGTTGCGCTCGAAACGGATTTTTATAATACTCTTGATTTTCATCGACCGTTGCTCTCATGTTCGGCTTTGTCCGTAATAGATTTTTGCACTGCACTTTTATCAGTATTGTTTCATACAGAAAGGGATTTCATAGATACAGAGCATATGAATTGTTCCGACAACTGTCCGTGTTTGATTTACACTATTCCATTTTCACTCGAAATTAGTCGAGAATGTGATAATCGATGGTTTCAGTCTTCCCATTAAAAAAAATACAAATAAATAAATAAAAAAGAGAAAATGATCTCCAGTATGAAACGAATATGAATACCATTTAAGAATATTCGTACTTAACTACGACTATACACGTCAAAATCGAAAACGCGTCTTTAATATACTGGTCGATGAAGAAATATAATCCAAATAATGTAGGCAAGTATATGTATATAATTAGTAAATACGAGCTTCCGTAGTTGGAGAGCGATGATTATGTATATGAAGATTTTCAGCATTAAGTCTGTACTCAGTCCTCAGTTCTTGTTAGTTGAGTCAGTTGCGTTAGTTGCGAATAGAATAAGGTATATGTATTTTCTTCTCAATCAATCGATATAATCACAGACATTCCGACAAAAGGATTTGGCTTTATCTTTTGTTCTTTCGCGTCGGGCCCGATGCCCCGTTCGCTATCCCTTGCTTTTCAAGAATCTGCCCAAACGTTTTCATGTACTCTCTTAGAAGTAAGACCGCATACCAATTCGCCTCGCTACTACTCTTAGCCCTTTGCACTCGGCGACTTTTTCGTTACAGAAAAATGGTAATTTGAAGACTTTCTGCCATAAAATTGCCGATATTTTTAAAACAGTAAATAATAAATCGTATGCAAATTAATAGGTAGAGTTATTTTATTTCGACATTCCACGCATCGTTGGCTAATTTTAAATTTGGTATATTAATTAACACCGATCTTTAGAATTTGATTAAATGGTGACTGAGAGTCTCCTCTCGAGTGCAAAGGGTTAATACATTGTTAGTGTTCTTCACCACTCGCCATCCCTCATATATAGAGCGTTTGTACAATAAAAACCAAATTGTTAGTAATAAAGTACCAAAGTAATACAGATAAAAATACAGTATCATTTAATTCCAAAAAATAATAAAAAATTAAACACGTAAAATAATTATTTTTATAATTACTCTCATAAATCACGAAATTCCATTTAAACACTCGAATCTCACCCTTTCCTGACATTTCACATTTCGCAACCCTCCGGAATCTCACCCTTCGTCCACCCTTCTTCGGCTCTGTCCAAAAGACACCGCCAAGCGTTTCCCAGGAATCAGCACACGCTAGGCGCCATAATACCCGCGGGGTCGTCTTCGAGAATAATCGACGACCAGGCAGCTCTGGTCGGATTAGCCGACTTAACGTAATAAAATCGAGTTAACGAAGACCGTTAACGGGATAGACACTGGCCGCCGGATGAACGAGCCCCGCTCTACTCCTAACACACTTACACCTGCTAATTACTTAACACACCTGTTCTGCACGCCGCGCCACCCTTTATCGCGTAGCTTATCCGCAATCCATCGATTATTCAGCCTCTCGCTTCGGGCGTGAAATTTTCTTTCGCCAACTTCCCCCTTCGTAAACTTCGTTACAGGATGACCACGTAGGGTGTAATTACGGGCTTCGAGCAGGGGGAATTTCCGATGCCGAATGGCCGCCATCGATGATCTTCGTGGGTCCTCAGAAGCGTTCGTTCAGCTCGCGGTTCTGTATCCAGGGGAAATGGCTATTCGACTCTGATCGGTGATTTTTATGGGTTCAGGGATGTCTTTATCGGCCCGTGGATTAAGCCTGCGTTAGATACTAATTTTCGGCTGGAAGTTTTATACGGGGTTCTTGATGGAAGAGAGGAATATCGGGGATAGGGAAAATGTAGGTTTTGTGTGGTTATGTGGGCAGATACTATCGGGGAAGTGATTGTAGGATTATTGGGGATTTATGGTTGAGTCCGGGTAACGGGAAAATCGATATTTTCATATTTCCCCATTTTTTTTTTAGCTTCTTTTATCGTGGAGAGATAACAGAGTTTTATTATATTTACTCTCTTTGATGAATCGACATTTTCTCGTCCAATTTTCTTTTTAATTATGCACCACTATAGAATGGAAATTTTTTGGTTCTTCTGCGATTTTATTTCTATTTTGATCATTACATTTCGCGAATTTAAAATATATTTGAAAAGGAAAAATAGGTGGTCACGTAGAAGAATTATTTGATGTATCAATTTTTGATTTATGTAGTTGCAAGAGTGTTTAGTATGCTTTTTCCAAGATACACGTTTCCGAGAAGGGAAGCAAGGAAATTTCCGTTTGCTTGGACGCATTCGCGGAATTATCCGCAATTATTAGCGACCGCAAGGGCCTCCTGGTGGCAGTGGCAATTATGGGACATTATGACACGAAATGGGATCGATTTCGTGGAATATAACGAGTAGTATCGCGATTGTGCATCAACGAAGCGTTTCATCGTTGGATAGATTGCGACAACGCTACTGGAAGGGACAATCGATGGCGTCGCTGTTAATAGTGTAACCGGTTAATCAATTAAACGGTTGACCAGGTAACACTAAATGGTCACAGTCGGACAATGCTCGCCGTTGCCACACACTGTCTGATGCTTAAAACCACCACGGACTTGTCGACGTGGATTACGTCGCCTGTATCATTATCGTAATGCGGGTGTCGCGGTATCCTGCAATTTTTTCCTCGCATGATAGATTAGAAAATATTTCTCTTGGGGATGTACAGCATTCGGTTTGAAATAGGAAATGAGAAAATGGAACGTGACAGTACGAATTTTAGAATGATTTTTGGTCCATGTTTTTGGGACGATTGATACTTTTTTGCAGAATTATTAATTTGTTATTTGTTAGAGAAATAATAGGTATTTTATTAATATTATATAGTACATAAGTAATAGTCTATCATTAATCCACTACAATAAATATATTCTTCTAATATTACATATTTTGTAATTAAAATAATATTAATTTAGTATATTAATTACAAAGTATGTAATATTAAAAGAATATATTCATATTAATGGACTATTGATGGACCATTTTTTATGCACTATATGATATTAATGAAATACTTATTACTTCTCTAATAAGTAACCTACTTATAATATTAACAAGGTTTTAATTTAGTATATAATATATAAATAATATTAATTTAGTACTACAATAATAATATTATCTTGTTACATGTTAGAGAAATAATAGGTATTTTATTAATATCATATAGTACGTAGTCCATCATTAGTCCACTAATATAAATATATTCTTCTAATATTACATATTTTGTAATTAAAATAATATTAATTTAGTATATATTAATTACAAAATATGCAATATTAGAAGAATATATTTATATTAGTGGACTATTGATGGATTATTACTTATGTACCATATGATATTAATAAAATGCCTATTATTTCTCTAAGTAATCTACTTATAATATTAAAAAGGTATTAATTTAGTAGATATTAAATTAAAGATGAATTATAGTTCAAAAATAATTAGGAAATAGTTATGAGAATTTTTAAATATTTGCAACATTTTCTTTCTTCACCCCTTTCACTCCGTAAATACTCAACCATACTTACCCTTAATATAGAACTTAAATTCCCAACACATGTTCTCGTTGAAATTACTACCAAACAGTACTCGAAAATTCGAAATAGTACTATTTTGACGACACTCCTCAGAAATTATTGATTTAATTCCTCATTGTCAGTAGTACAAGTCAGTTTATTCTCCGACATCCACCAATTCCCTACAAAAACGACATCAAAACACCAAATATCTCGATAATTCTCTGAATCGGTTCGCAAAATTCATTTTTATTTTCTAAATGCACCCTTAGAATCTAAAATTTCATCACGCAGTCTCCACAACGTACTCTATATTTAACTGCACCCTCTCAAAGGACGCAATCTTCTAAATCTCGAAGCGTCATCACGTCCACCCTATCACGCTCTCCGTTTTCATCTCAAAGAACGAACTCCATTTTCTTTTTCTGAAAACGACCAACACCTCGTAACTTTCTCGTCCTCGACGATTTCCATCGCACTGGGAACAGCGTCCGCGAAAGCAACGGAATTAAAGAGCGAGTGGCGTGTAAACAAAGAGCCGAGAGATATAAATCGTCCTCGAACGATTCGATTTTATTTTATTCCCAGCATCGGTCTCTTCCATCGACTCGAAAGGAACACCGACAGCCTCGGCTCGTTCCAATTTCCATTACCTGAAGACCTCTTCGCTCCCCGTCTCCCTCGCCGCGGCTTGGCCTAATACATATCCTCTATATATGGATGTACCTCTAGATGTAAACACCTAGTCGATCTGGTAGGCCGCGCAGATTAAACTTTGATTAGATCGAATATAACCGGGATTCTGTTGGTGTCAACGCCCCTGTTGCTCGTTGACAATGCTGTTTGTGTCGCGTTTATTACGAAATATGGTCGATACGACATTCCGGAACGAGACAGCGATTTGTGACACACCACGAAAAGGGTGTTATTTAAAAGGTGTTAAGGATTCGAGTTACACGTGCGTTACCAACGACGGCGGGAGAGGTGTTCATAAAACTCGGAAATACTGTACCAATTGTTATAACAGGAATTCACAAATGTTAGGTCCAAAGAAGGCGAAGAATTTAACACTAAAAGTTAGCATCTTTTGGTCCTAGTATGGGCCGGTCCCAGAGGATCGGTTGGGCCCGAACGGAAAGTTTAGCACCGGTCCCCGGGGTCCGGTGTGGCACTTAACGTGATAAGTAGAAATGAGCGCTGGTAGTTTTGAATGACTATTGCGGTAGTGGCTTGGCTCCACAGTACGATTAATCAAAATCGCTCTGTCCACAAAGGGTTAACATGTTAAGTCCCACGCTAATTAGATTAACCTCAAACCTCCGTTTTTCATCTAGCGATGAGGGTGTCAACGTTGGACGAACACCCCTTACACTCGATCCTCTTGCACGTAGCCACTTCCGTTCTATATCCCAAACACCCTTAACGTTCTTTCAAAGCTGCACTCGTTCCATTCCTACGTCCATCTTTTATTTTCCACCTTCGTTTGCATACGCGAAATTAGTTCCACGCAAATCGCTGTCAATCTTCTAGCCACTGACACCGTCGACTCTTAACAAGAAACAATTTGTACCTTGACACGCGATTTTCCAGCGTTCGAAACGCTTTGTTTATAGCCCAGGATCGTCGCCTAGGCGATGTCAGGGGAACTTTGGTAAGAATTAGGCGGTCGCCGGGTAGAACGGAAACTGTCGCTGTCACGCGGCCCAACTTCCGGCCGAATAAGTTTCTCGACGCGTTAAACGGCGAGTTAGGGGGGAACTCAATTTCAGCGATCGTTAGGAAGTTTCGAAAGAATCCCGGCCGGCTTAACCGCGTCAACGAATCAAGGGAAATCGCGTTAGTTAAAAGTTGCCCGAGCTTCTTGTCTTCCCTCGATACGAGCTTCCCCTGGTCAGCCCTTGCGAAACCTCCGATCTAGATAAATCTTCCGGTTTCCTCGATGAGTTCTCTCAGTGCCGCGACACTTATCGTTATTCGCGCAGGAATTTATCCTTAGCTTCGATCTTCGATCTTTCCTCGGCCAAAGTTTCGCTCAAAGATGTATCGCTGTAATAAAAAATAGCAGAGGAGGGGTAGGACGAGGATAGGGGAGGAAGTTCCTCTTCTTGGTGAAAAATTGAATAGACGAGACGGGTTGGAGGATATAATTGTGTCAAGTGATGGAAGCAACGAAAGTGTAACGTGGGAATTATAACCTCATATCATTGTTTATTTATTTATTTCGGAATTTTTAATTTTTGGTCAGTGAAATACGGAATAAAGAATTTTTTAATTTCTCTCTGTTTAATTATAATTTATGTCACGTTAATCGTGTTGAGGGTCTTTACAATTTTCGTATCAGGTGCTTGTCACGTTTTTTTTTAATTTATGGGTGTTTATTATTCTATGAACATGCAATGTTTCACATAATATTTTATCGACGTTCGAGAGTCCTGTATTTTTCTCGAAATTCTTCCTAAGTCCATAAGCAATATTCTTGCACCCCTCTTCCTCGTTTTTAAATCTCCAAGAGTACGGGATCGTTGTGTGCATATAGGGGCTAAGGAATTTGATAGAAAAATTTGGATTTTTTAACGAAGAAATTTTGAAAATTTAGTGATTCATTCGGAAGACGCTTCTTCCATCGTTCAAAAACCGCGATAAGAGGAAAGTAGGCAAGTATGGGACACGTTTGAAGCTTGACATAACGAAACGATAGGCAGATCATTTCCATGGGGGTTTTCACCGAAAATCGGGGAAGAATTCCGATGGAGAGATACGCGGTCTGCGCGCGAGGCGTTGAGCCAATAATAAAAATGTATCTCCGTGTTGGACCATTGTCTTTTATTTTCGCAGCGAGCGTGGCCAATAACGGTCCGTGTCCATTTGCCCGTTTCGCCGATCGGAATTTCGAAATTCGCGCGGCGGAAATCGCTTTAAAAAAAGACTGAAAAAAAAAGAAAAAATTGCAAAAAAGAAGATGCATTTTCGAACGATGCAATTAAAACGGCGCCTGACCACCCACCCCGATAGCTTTTGCTATCGCGATTGATAAACTGCTGTTCCCGAACTGCAACGAAGTCGACGCGCGTATTTTCCGAATAATAATTTGCTCGGAATAATCGAACGCACGCCGATGCACGGCGCATGTTTTGCAAATTTTTGCAAATGCAAAAAGGTTGTTCGATTTGCCGGGTTAGATAGAATTTTGGAATCAGAGTTTGGGGGGTGGGTGGTGATCATACAGGTTTCCATTTCGAGCATGTCGAGCAGGGATTCGGTTGTTTACGGTTTTGTTGCGTGATACGCTTGTGTGAGTAGCGAGGTTATTCATTTCGGTAATATTCGTACGATTCGTCGTGTTTTATCGTGCCATCGGACAGGCCTTTATTTGCATCCCTCTTCGCTGTGGAAAATAATCCATGAGTTCTTGCGATACAATTATATCGGCGGCTGTGGGAACTGGGGTAAGTCACGTGTCGTTTTCGATGTGTTCAGAAGCAAAGCTTTTAGATGAACACCCTGGGTATTGTACTCGAAATAAGCGTGAGCTGGTTTGATCGAGTATGCAACTCGTTTTAATTGTATTTCTCTTTTAAAATTCAGAAATTTCTTTATTCAATTCTTCCCCCAAAAAAGTGTGATTTTATATGTATCTACATGAGTATTTACAAATGGACACCGTGTGTATAGATCTCAAAATAAGCGTAAGTTTGTTGGATTGAATATATGACACATTTTAATTGTATTCCACTTTTAAAATTTAGAAATATCTTTATTCAATTCTTCCTCCAAAAATGTGTCATTTTATACGTATCTGTATGGGCATTTATAAATGAACACCGTGTATATAGGCCCAAAAATAAGAGTGTGTTTATTGCATCGTGTATATGATACATTTTAATTGTATTCCTCTTTAAAATTCAGAATTGTCTTTTTTCAATTCTTTCCCAAAGAATGTTTGATTTTATACGTATTTACATAAGCATTTACAAATGGACACCGTGTATATAGGTCTCAAAATAAGCATGAGTTTATTGAATCGAGGATATGGATCGTTTTAATGGTATTCTTCCTTTAAAATACAGAAACTCCTTTATTTTAACCTTCTCCCATAGATGTATTATTTTATACAAAACTACATGTACGTTTTCAAATAGACACCCTGTGCATTGTACTTAAAGTAAACGTGGAGTGGTTGCATCCAGTATATGGCTGGTTTTAATTGTATTTCCCATTCTGAAATCTTGGAAACTTCTTTATTTCATTCTTCTCTTAAAAATGTGTTATTTTATACGTATTTACATATACATTTTCAAATAGACACCCTGTGTATTATACTCAAAATACACGTGGACTGGTTGCATCCAGTATATGGCTGGTTTTAATTGTACTTTCCATCTTGAAATCTTGGTAACTTCTTTATTCAACTCTTCTCCCAACAATACATAATTTAATACACAACTAGCTGTACGTTTTCAAATAAACACCCTGTATATTATACTCAGAACGTAATACCGAATCTGACTCGGTTAAATCGAGTACGAGGTTCGTTTCCTACTGTCAAGTCGTACGTGTAAAAATTATCTTTATCCATTTATCTGCATTTATATTCACGCAGCCACCCTCGAACTACCCCTCCTATCATACCCCAGACGCATAACCGGCAAAACAACAATAGCAAACGTATCCCCGACGTAATAAACCCGCTACAACGCGCTGTCCTCGACGAGAGATATCTTACCTATACGTAACATAACATCCATACACACAGTGACTCGGTAACTTCCCCGAAACCGCGTTCATCATCGTCCCGTGCAGCGCATCCTTGCAGCGATCGTTACGTACAGTCGATCGATAAATCGCGAGTCCGGCCCGAAGTGGCGTACGATAATTCGCGTGTGGTAATTGCACGGACATCGACGTAAATAATATTTCGCGGGAACAAGCGCCGATGAGCGTAAATAAACATTACGTTCCGCGTAATTTCGAATAATTTCACCGTTTAGTTATTCGCCACCCCTGGTGCGCGCGCGCGAGCGCGCCCACTCGCCGAATTAAACGATAAATCCCGCGATAAATCGCCGTTGGTCGCCTGTGAAACGATGCACTTTGTACATGTGGATTTATATATACACATACACACAGAAATTTACGCGCATTTGTATAAATTCATCGACGAATGTGGCGACGAAATGGCTTCCGGGAAACGGGACCTATCGTTGTAACGCGATAATCGACGAGTGCAACTTACGAAAATTCGATTTTCATTTTCATGTTGAAATAACTTAATTCTGGGATTGTTTCAGGATTCCACGTTTATGAATCAACGCGATGGAGTACGAGTTTCGAGGCTGTATAGTCATACAATGCAAAGTAAGCAACACAAAATATTAAGTTAACAAAAATTCACTAGATTCACTAGATTTACTAGATTTATTAACTTCATCTTACAAGGAGAATGCAAGTCCTTCGGTTTGTCTTATTGATTTAGTTGAAACTTTGTAGGTTTGTAGATTTAGTCATCCAAGAAAATATTAATAAAATATTCAAGAAAATATATAATTATAAGGTTTTTGAGATATTTATGATTTAAGTTTTATTATTGCCTTAATTACAGATTTATTTCGAATATTTATCAAGTACCGTTGTGGCCTAATGGCGATATCCGAAAATTCCCAAGCTGGTAACAATTTTCGGATGCTGTTAAACCACAATGCCACTTGATAACTATCGATAACTATTCGGAAGAAATCCCTAGTTAAAGCTTTATTATTCTTAATTATAAATATCTTAAAAACTATCGAGTAGTTGCCCTTATAATGGTATATTTTCCTGAACTGGATGACTAAATCTGCAAACTTGAAAAGTTTCGACTAAATCAATGACCCCAAGGACTTGCACTCTCCTTGTTAGTGCACGAACATTTTTGTGATATATACATTTCGTTTTTTCCTCGTTTTATAAAATATTCTTAAAAAATATATAACTTACTTAATAATATCGTACATATAAATAAATAAACATAATATTATTATATTGTTCCTAATACTATTTAAAATGACCATTTCAGGAGGTGTACGAAGACTTACTTTCGTAACTGACTGTATCTGCTTGATGATTCTGTGACACCACTGATGGTAAGTCTTTTCCTTTTCTTTTTCCATCTTTATTTATCGTTTATGGTTATTAGATTCTATCTAAAACAGACTTCAGCATCGTTTTCCTTTTACCCGGTCTTCATTCAATTTACCTGACTGGTACCGTGATCCAGAAATAGATATTTATCTCCGTTTTGTCCGATTTTATTTCCTTCGGATTTATGTCTATAGTGATTAGATCACGCTTGGAAGAGATCCTTGTACAACGTTTACCATTTTGTTATTTCATCGACGTTTATGGCATCCACGTTGCGCTCGAAACGGATTTTTATAATACTCTTGATTTTCATCGACCGTTGCTCTCATGTTCGGCTTTGTCCGTAATAGATTTTTGCACTGCACTTTTATCAGTATTGTTTCATACAGAAAGGGATTTCATAGATACAGAGCATATGAATTGTTCCGACAACTGTCCGTGTTTGATTTACACTATTCCATTTTCACTCGAAATTAGTCGAGAATGTGATAATCGATGGTTTCAGTCTTCCCATTAAAAAAAATACAAATAAATAAATAAAAAAGAGAAAATGATCTCCAGTATGAAACGAATATGAATACCATTTAAGAATATTCGTACTTAACTACGACTATACACGTCAAAATCGAAAACGCGTCTTTAATATACTGGTCGATGAAGAAATATAATCCAAATAATGTAGGCAAGTATATGTATATAATTAGTAAATACGAGCTTCCGTAGTTGGAGAGCGATGATTATGTATATGAAGATTTTCAGCATTAAGTCTGTACTCAGTCCTCAGTTCTTGTTAGTTGAGTCAGTTGCGTTAGTTGCGAATAGAATAAGGTATATGTATTTTCTTCTCAATCAATCGATATAATCACAGACATTCCGACAAAAGGATTTGGCTTTATCTTTTGTTCTTTCGCGTCGGGCCCGATGCCCCGTTCGCTATCCCTTGCTTTTCAAGAATCTGCCCAAACGTTTTCATGTACTCTCTTAGAAGTAAGACCGCATACCAATTCGCCTCGCTACTACTCTTAGCCCTTTGCACTCGGCGACTTTTTCGTTACAGAAAAATGGTAATTTGAAGACTTTCTGCCATAAAATTGCCGATATTTTTAAAACAGTAAATAATAAATCGTATGCAAATTAATAGGTAGAGTTATTTTATTTCGACATTCCACGCATCGTTGGCTAATTTTAAATTTGGTATATTAATTAACACCGATCTTTAGAATTTGATTAAATGGTGACTGAGAGTCTCCTCTCGAGTGCAAAGGGTTAATACATTGTTAGTGTTCTTCACCACTCGCCATCCCTCATATATAGAGCGTTTGTACAATAAAAACCAAATTGTTAGTAATAAAGTACCAAAGTAATACAGATAAAAATACAGTATCATTTAATTCCAAAAAATAATAAAAAATTAAACACGTAAAATAATTATTTTTATAATTACTCTCATAAATCACGAAATTCCATTTAAACACTCGAATCTCACCCTTTCCTGACATTTCACATTTCGCAACCCTCCGGAATCTCACCCTTCGTCCACCCTTCTTCGGCTCTGTCCAAAAGACACCGCCAAGCGTTTCCCAGGAATCAGCACACGCTAGGCGCCATAATACCCGCGGGGTCGTCTTCGAGAATAATCGACGACCAGGCAGCTCTGGTCGGATTAGCCGACTTAACGTAATAAAATCGAGTTAACGAAGACCGTTAACGGGATAGACACTGGCCGCCGGATGAACGAGCCCCGCTCTACTCCTAACACACTTACACCTGCTAATTACTTAACACACCTGTTCTGCACGCCGCGCCACCCTTTATCGCGTAGCTTATCCGCAATCCATCGATTATTCAGCCTCTCGCTTCGGGCGTGAAATTTTCTTTCGCCAACTTCCCCCTTCGTAAACTTCGTTACAGGATGACCACGTAGGGTGTAATTACGGGCTTCGAGCAGGGGGAATTTCCGATGCCGAATGGCCGCCATCGATGATCTTCGTGGGTCCTCAGAAGCGTTCGTTCAGCTCGCGGTTCTGTATCCAGGGGAAATGGCTATTCGACTCTGATCGGTGATTTTTATGGGTTCAGGGATGTCTTTATCGGCCCGTGGATTAAGCCTGCGTTAGATACTAATTTTCGGCTGGAAGTTTTATACGGGGTTCTTGATGGAAGAGAGGAATATCGGGGATAGGGAAAATGTAGGTTTTGTGTGGTTATGTGGGCAGATACTATCGGGGAAGTGATTGTAGGATTATTGGGGATTTATGGTTGAGTCCGGGTAACGGGAAAATCGATATTTTCATATTTCCCCATTTTTTTTTTAGCTTCTTTTATCGTGGAGAGATAACAGAGTTTTATTATATTTACTCTCTTTGATGAATCGACATTTTCTCGTCCAATTTTCTTTTTAATTATGCACCACTATAGAATGGAAATTTTTTGGTTCTTCTGCGATTTTATTTCTATTTTGATCATTACATTTCGCGAATTTAAAATATATTTGAAAAGGAAAAATAGGTGGTCACGTAGAAGAATTATTTGATGTATCAATTTTTGATTTATGTAGTTGCAAGAGTGTTTAGTATGCTTTTTCCAAGATACACGTTTCCGAGAAGGGAAGCAAGGAAATTTCCGTTTGCTTGGACGCATTCGCGGAATTATCCGCAATTATTAGCGACCGCAAGGGCCTCCTGGTGGCAGTGGCAATTATGGGACATTATGACACGAAATGGGATCGATTTCGTGGAATATAACGAGTAGTATCGCGATTGTGCATCAACGAAGCGTTTCATCGTTGGATAGATTGCGACAACGCTACTGGAAGGGACAATCGATGGCGTCGCTGTTAATAGTGTAACCGGTTAATCAATTAAACGGTTGACCAGGTAACACTAAATGGTCACAGTCGGACAATGCTCGCCGTTGCCACACACTGTCTGATGCTTAAAACCACCACGGACTTGTCGACGTGGATTACGTCGCCTGTATCATTATCGTAATGCGGGTGTCGCGGTATCCTGCAATTTTTTCCTCGCATGATAGATTAGAAAATATTTCTCTTGGGGATGTACAGCATTCGGTTTGAAATAGGAAATGAGAAAATGGAACGTGACAGTACGAATTTTAGAATGATTTTTGGTCCATGTTTTTGGGACGATTGATACTTTTTTGCAGAATTATTAATTTGTTATTTGTTAGAGAAATAATAGGTATTTTATTAATATTATATAGTACATAAGTAATAGTCTATCATTAATCCACTACAATAAATATATTCTTCTAATATTACATATTTTGTAATTAAAATAATATTAATTTAGTATATTAATTACAAAGTATGTAATATTAAAAGAATATATTCATATTAATGGACTATTGATGGACCATTTTTTATGCACTATATGATATTAATGAAATACTTATTACTTCTCTAATAAGTAACCTACTTATAATATTAACAAGGTTTTAATTTAGTATATAATATATAAATAATATTAATTTAGTACTACAATAATAATATTATCTTGTTACATGTTAGAGAAATAATAGGTATTTTATTAATATCATATAGTACGTAGTCCATCATTAGTCCACTAATATAAATATATTCTTCTAATATTACATATTTTGTAATTAAAATAATATTAATTTAGTATATATTAATTACAAAATATGCAATATTAGAAGAATATATTTATATTAGTGGACTATTGATGGATTATTACTTATGTACCATATGATATTAATAAAATGCCTATTATTTCTCTAAGTAATCTACTTATAATATTAAAAAGGTATTAATTTAGTAGATATTAAATTAAAGATGAATTATAGTTCAAAAATAATTAGGAAATAGTTATGAGAATTTTTAAATATTTGCAACATTTTCTTTCTTCACCCCTTTCACTCCGTAAATACTCAACCATACTTACCCTTAATATAGAACTTAAATTCCCAACACATGTTCTCGTTGAAATTACTACCAAACAGTACTCGAAAATTCGAAATAGTACTATTTTGGCGACACTCCTCAGAAATTATTGATTTAATTCCTCATTGTCAGTAGTACAAGTCAGTTTATTCTCCGACATCCACCAATTCCCTACAAAAACGACATCAAAACACCAAATATCTCGATAATTCTCTGAATCGGTTCGCAAAATTCATTTTTATTTTCTAAATGCACCCTTAGAATCTAAAATTTCATCACGCAGTCTCCACAACGTACTCTATATTTAACTGCACCCTCTCAAAGGACGCAATCTTCTAAATCTCGAAGCGTCATCACGTCCACCCTATCACGCTCTCCGTTTTCATCTCAAAGAACGAACTCCATTTTCTTTTTCTGAAAACGACCAACACCTCGTAACTTTCTCGTCCTCGACGATTTCCATCGCACTGGGAACAGCGTCCGCGAAAGCAACGGAATTAAAGAGCGAGTGGCGTGTAAACAAAGAGCCGAGAGATATAAATCGTCCTCGAACGATTCGATTTTATTTTATTCCCAGCATCGGTCTCTTCCATCGACTCGAAAGGAACACCGACAGCCTCGGCTCGTTCCAATTTCCATTACCTGAAGACCTCTTCGCTCCCCGTCTCCCTCGCCACGGCTTGGCCTAATACATATCCTCTATATATGGATGTACCTCTAGATGTAAACACCTAGTCGATCTGGTAGGCCGCGCAGATTAAACTTTGATTAGATCGAATATAACCGGGATTCTGTTGGTGTCAACGCCCCTGTTGCTCGTTGACAATGCTGTTTGTGTCGCGTTTATTACGAAATATGGTCGATACGACATTCCGGAACGAGACAGCGATTTGTGACACACCACGAAAAGGGTGTTATTTAAAAGGTGTTAAGGATTCGAGTTACACGTGCGTTACCAACGACGGCGGGAGAGGTGTTCATAAAACTCGGAAATACTGTACCAATTGTTATAACAGGAATTCACAAATGTTAGGTCCAAAGAAGGCGAAGAATTTAACACTAAAAGTTAGCATCTTTTGGTCCTAGTATGGGCCGGTCCCAGAGGATCGGTTGGGCCCGAACGGAAAGTTTAGCACCGGTCCCCGGGGTCCGGTGTGGCACTTAACGTGATAAGTAGAAATGAGCGCTGGTAGTTTTGAATGACTATTGCGGTAGTGGCTTGGCTCCACAGTACGATTAATCAAAATCGCTCTGTCCACAAAGGGTTAACATGTTAAGTCCCACGCTAGTCCCCAGGGACCGGCCCAGACTAGGACCAAAATCTTTATTTGGATGGGGCGTTACTCTGTATCGAGGAACCATCCAGCTTATCAATTCTTGAAGCTAGGTTGAGTGACGCAATGGGTTGTCATAGGGCTTACCAAAACTTTGTCAAAGGGTTGACAGGACACATTTTTTGACAGTCCACCGTGTGCACCACGCATCATAGTAGACCTTAAGTCTCCGTTTATTCTATACCACCAAGAATGGTATTTTGATTCCTTTTGATTTATTAATCTTACTACAAATTGTATAATTTTGATGTAATTTTATTCGTTATTAAAGAATGGAATTTTCTTTTCTTTCCGAAGAAGGGTTCAAAGAGATTCGGCTAGGTTTCTTCAGTCGAGCTTAATTTATGCAGCTAGGTTATCTGGTATCACCTTAACGATGTAGTAACACGATAGCTTAGTGTAATAATAGATAAAATAAAATTGCTCATGAGCTAGAGGTGATCTTCTCATTCACGAACTTGTTAAGACGAAAGTTGAATAATTGTATCGAATGAACAAATCACTGTAAAATGATCGCATTTCGACGCCACAATTCTCTGCCTACCATTCTGCTAACCAATATTCCTCCCCGAATCATCTCCAGTTTCCACATAGGGCAAACAACCGGGGAAGAATTTCAACTAAAGCGCTCCGCCTCGGCGTGGAAACTTCACGTCAGAAGTAATCAGGCTCATTACACCATAGAATTCCTGGCACGTATCAATTTCGCAGCCCGATAATAGCTTGGATATCAAATATCGGCTGTGTTCTGCAGCTCATCAGCCTCGTATCCGGTATTCTATTTTCTCTGCCTGCCTTTTTTCCCCCTCTCCTCGAATTCGAGACCCACGATGGGACGTTCAGCGTTCCTAGGCTGCCGGTTCACGGGATCGAACGCAACAGTGAACGATGGAAGGCAGCCGCAAAAAGGGTTGATCATATTGGAAAACTATTTTGCCGGTCGTCAGAGGCATTAAGCAGCATCAGGCCGCATTTGCATGGAACACAGAGGGGCAAAACGCGAAGAGGATGAAGGGCCACGATGTGTGCGCTGCCCGGTCGTTTCTGGAACAGGACATAATCCTCTCGACGTTGCACCAACACCGTTCATCGCCGTATGCTCGACGTGTTACGCCTGTACGAGCCGCGTATCCGCTCGATAGGCTCAAACCAGCCTTCCAGTTCGAGCTGGTCGAGGGCCCCAGCCTCGTATCGGCCTCCTCCATGCCAAGCTGGACGAAATTTTATTCGCCCTGTGGAGGGATTATCGGTGGTAAACGAGGAGAAAAGTGGGTGAACAGGGGTGATTGGATTGATCGCGAAGTTTGCGAGTGTTTTCGAGAGGGAGAATAGGCTGCAGAAAGAGGAGGTCTTTGGGGCGAGTTAGGGAGATTCATGGCCCGAAATATGGAACATTTTGTGGGTACCTGTGGGTTTTTGGATTCGAGTAATCGTTCCTGTTGGACCGGAAAAATAAAAGAACAGCAGAGTTTGGAATTTTAGGTTTAACACTAGAACTACCGATCTTTAATGGGTACCTAACTATAACGCGCACAGATTATAATAATTTCAGCGGTACGATGAATACGAGTAAATATATTGATTACAGTTCTTTCTTAATATCAGTTGATACCAATTTTATTTTTAAATCAGGTGTATGTGTTCGGTGATTGCAAAATGGAAAATTCTGGGACCAGTCATCTTCACTGGGTTGGTAGTTCTAGTGTTAATATATTGAGATACGTGAAATACTTCAGCAATGTACACAGAGAGAGGAAGAGAGAGTGAACCGGAGCATAATATATAAGACGACAAAGTGATATCATGCCGTCGAAGTAATTAGTTACAAAATAAAAATAAAGATGTCACGATTAGGACAATTTGTCAACAGTTTGAAAATGACGTGAGAGATGAAAATTCTGTTTCAAATGTTATTAGTATAGTGAAAGACACGAAGTACGAAGAAATTTTATAAATAGCTTGACATTTTAATCACAGGATGCCGTCTAAAGTGACTCCAACTGAAATTTCAAATTTTTATTTTAATGCAATCAATTTTTCCATTATAACGAAGACAAATTTTCATAAGTCCTAGCTTAACAGCTTTTCCTAATTTAGGGAATTAAAATAGGGAATAATTCCTAGATTTAGGAAATTAGGGGACTAATAGTACCCTAGGGAATTATTGTATTAGCACCCTATGGGTACTACAGTACAATGGAAAAATTGATTCCATTTGAATAAAAATTTGAAATTTCATTTGGAAGCACTTTGGACGATGTCCTGTGAAAGATTACCCTCCTCTTCGCGTCCTTGGACAACTCCAGAGGGTATTATCATCCTCGAGGATAGTCACCCTTAGCTCCCCCAGTTACCAATGTCGCTAAAAGCAACTGGAAATTTCGAAAGTCGAGGGGAAGGGAGACCAAGGACTGTCTCTAGAACAAGGCTGATTTTCATATTTTCTAAGTACGCAATCATAAGTCTCGCTATTCCGCGTCATGTACGCTCTTTACTATTCATGTATGCGCAAAGACGATCACGTAAACGAGTTGGTAGTTTGCGCACGGTGAAGTTCAGTTAGGCAACTTGCTCGTAAATCTCTGTTCGCTCAGAACTCGGGATTACCTTCGAGGACTCATTAGAGCCGGAATTGCTTCCTTATTTGGGATCATCCTTCTTCGCGTGAAACTGCCGACGCGCGACTTTCCCATGGAGATATAATGAAACTTTAACTAATGAGCGAATATTAGACTGGAGTCGTGACTGGATGTTCCATTACAATTGCATAACGTTTATTTCTCTAGAATACACTCTGATAGATTTTCTAATTTTCTTGTGTTCAACAGTAACAGCTTTGTGACGGCGTGTGAAGATATCAATGCATCAGCCAAAAAGTAATTTTGATATTTTTTACATTTTATTTACTTTTAATATTTTATTTTACATTTTAATGTAGAATAATAGTTATTTCCTTAACCAAAGAAAATTTTGTTAATTATACTCAAAATACACGTGGACTGGTTGCATCCAGTATATGGCTGGTTTTAATTGTACTTTCCATCTTGAAATCTTGGCAACTTCTTTATTCAACTCTTCTCCCAACAATATGTAATTTAATACACAACTAGCTGTACGTTTTCAAATAAACACCCTGTATATTATACTCAGAACGTAATACCGAATCTGACTCGGTTAAATCGAGTACGAGGTTCGTTTCCTACTGTCAAGTCGTACGTGTAAAAATTATCTTTATCCATTTATCTGCATTTATATTCACGCAGCCACCCTCGAACTACCCCTCCTATCATACCCCAGACGCATAACCGGCAAAGCAACAATAGCAAACGTATCCCCGACGTAATAAACCCGCTACAACGCGCTGTCCTCGACGAGAGATATCTTACCTATACGTAACATAACATCCATACACACAGTGACTCGGTAACTTCCCCGAAACCGCGTTCATCATCGTCCCGTGCAGCGCATCCTTGCAGCGATCGTTACGTACAGTCGATCGATAAATCGCGAGTCCGGCCCGAAGTGGCGTACGATAATTCGCGTGTGGTAATTGCACGGACATCGACGTAAATAATATTTCGCGGGAACAAGCGCCGATGAGCGTAAATAAACATTACGTTCCGCGTAATTTCGAATAATTTCACCGTTTAGTTATTCGCCACCCCTGGTGCGCGCGCGCGAGCGCGCCCACTCGCCGAATTAAACGATAAATCCCGCGATAAATCGCCGTTGGTCGCCTGTGAAACGATGCACTTTGTACATGTGGATTTATATATACACATACACACAGAAATTTACGCGCATTTGTATAAATTCATCGACGAATGTGGCGACGAAATGGCTTCCGGGAAACGGGACCTATCGTTGTAACGCGATAATCGACGAGTGCAACTTACGAAAATTCGATTTTCATTTTCATGTTGAAATAACTTAATTCTGGGATTGTTTCAGGATTCCACGTTTATGAATCAACGCGATGGAGTACGAGTTTCGAGGCTGTATAGTCATACAATGCAAAGTAAGCAACACAAAATATTAAGTTAACAAAAATTCACTAGATTCACTAGATTTACTAGATTTATTAACTTCATCTTACAAGGAGAATGCAAGTCCTTCGGTTTGTCTTATTGATTTAGTTGAAACTTTGTAGGTTTGTAGATTTAGTCATCCAAGAAAATATTAATAAAATATTCAAGAAAATATATAATTATAAGGTTTTTGAGATATTTATGATTTAAGTTTTATTATTGCCTTAATTACAGATTTATTTCGAATATTTATCAAGTACCGTTGTGGCCTAATGGCGATATCCGAAAATTCCCAAGCTGGTAACAATTTTCGGATGCTGTTAAACCACAATGCCACTTGATAACTATCGATAACTATTCGGAAGAAATCCCTAGTTAAAGCTTTATTATTCTTAATTATAAATATCTTAAAAACTATCGAGTAGTTGCCCTTATAATGGTATATTTTCCTGAACTGGATGACTAAATCTGCAAACTTGAAAAGTTTCGACTAAATCAATGACCCCAAGGACTTGCACTCTCCTTGTTAGTGCACGAACATTTTTGTGATATATACATTTCGTTTTTTCCTCGTTTTATAAAATATTCTTAAAAAATATATAACTTACTTAATAATATCGTACATATAAATAAATAAACATAATATTATTATATTGTTCCTAATACTATTTAAAATGACCATTTCAGGAGGTGTACGAAGACTTACTTTCGTAACTGACTGTATCTGCTTGATGATTCTGTGACACCACTGATGGTAAGTCTTTTCCTTTTCTTTTTCCATCTTTATTTATCGTTTATGGTTATTAGATTCTATCTAAAACAGACTTCAGCATCGTTTTCCTTTTACCCGGTCTTCATTCAATTTACCTGACTGGTACCGTGATCCAGAAATAGATATTTATCTCCGTTTTGTCCGATTTTATTTCCTTCGGATTTATGTCTATAGTGATTAGATCACGCTTGGAAGAGATCCTTGTACAACGTTTACCATTTTGTTATTTCATCGACGTTTATGGCATCCACGTTGCGCTCGAAACGGATTTTTATAATACTCTTGATTTTCATCGACCGTTGCTCTCATGTTCGGCTTTGTCCGTAATAGATTTTTGCACTGCACTTTTATCAGTATTGTTTCATACAGAAAGGGATTTCATAGATACAGAGCATATGAATTGTTCCGACAACTGTCCGTGTTTGATTTACACTATTCCATTTTCACTCGAAATTAGTCGAGAATGTGATAATCGATGGTTTCAGTCTTCCCATTAAAAAAAATACAAATAAATAAATAAAAAAGAGAAAATGATCTCCAGTATGAAACGAATATGAATACCATTTAAGAATATTCGTACTTAACTACGACTATACACGTCAAAATCGAAAACGCGTCTTTAATATACTGGTCGATGAAGAAATATAATCCAAATAATGTAGGCAAGTATATGTATATAATTAGTAAATACGAGCTTCCGTAGTTGGAGAGCGATGATTATGTATATGAAGATTTTCAGCATTAAGTCTGTACTCAGTCCTCAGTTCTTGTTAGTTGAGTCAGTTGCGTTAGTTGCGAATAGAATAAGGTATATGTATTTTCTTCTCAATCAATCGATATAATCACAGACATTCCGACAAAAGGATTTGGCTTTATCTTTTGTTCTTTCGCGTCGGGCCCGATGCCCCGTTCGCTATCCCTTGCTTTTCAAGAATCTGCCCAAACGTTTTCATGTACTCTCTTAGAAGTAAGACCGCATACCAATTCGCCTCGCTACTACTCTTAGCCCTTTGCACTCGGCGACTTTTTCGTTACAGAAAAATGGTAATTTGAAGACTTTCTGCCATAAAATTGCCGATATTTTTAAAACAGTAAATAATAAATCGTATGCAAATTAATAGGTAGAGTTATTTTATTTCGACATTCCACGCATCGTTGGCTAATTTTAAATTTGGTATATTAATTAACACCGATCTTTAGAATTTGATTAAATGGTGACTGAGAGTCTCCTCTCGAGTGCAAAGGGTTAATACATTGTTAGTGTTCTTCACCACTCGCCATCCCTCATATATAGAGCGTTTGTACAATAAAAACCAAATTGTTAGTAATAAAGTACCAAAGTAATACAGATAAAAATACAGTATCATTTAATTCCAAAAAATAATAAAAAATTAAACACGTAAAATAATTATTTTTATAATTACTCTCATAAATCACGAAATTCCATTTAAACACTCGAATCTCACCCTTTCCTGACATTTCACATTTCGCAACCCTCCGGAATCTCACCCTTCGTCCACCCTTCTTCGGCTCTGTCCAAAAGACACCGCCAAGCGTTTCCCAGGAATCAGCACACGCTAGGCGCCATAATACCCGCGGGGTCGTCTTCGAGAATAATCGACGACCAGGCAGCTCTGGTCGGATTAGCCGACTTAACGTAATAAAATCGAGTTAACGAAGACCGTTAACGGGATAGACACTGGCCGCCGGATGAACGAGCCCCGCTCTACTCCTAACACACTTACACCTGCTAATTACTTAACACACCTGTTCTGCACGCCGCGCCACCCTTTATCGCGTAGCTTATCCGCAATCCATCGATTATTCAGCCTCTCGCTTCGGGCGTGAAATTTTCTTTCGCCAACTTCCCCCTTCGTAAACTTCGTTACAGGATGACCACGTAGGGTGTAATTACGGGCTTCGAGCAGGGGGAATTTCCGATGCCGAATGGCCGCCATCGATGATCTTCGTGGGTCCTCAGAAGCGTTCGTTCAGCTCGCGGTTCTGTATCCAGGGGAAATGGCTATTCGACTCTGATCGGTGATTTTTATGGGTTCAGGGATGTCTTTATCGGCCCGTGGATTAAGCCTGCGTTAGATACTAATTTTCGGCTGGAAGTTTTATACGGGGTTCTTGATGGAAGAGAGGAATATCGGGGATAGGGAAAATGTAGGTTTTGTGTGGTTATGTGGGCAGATACTATCGGGGAAGTGATTGTAGGATTATTGGGGATTTATGGTTGAGTCCGGGTAACGGGAAAATCGATATTTTCATATTTCCCCATTTTTTTTTTAGCTTCTTTTATCGTGGAGAGATAACAGAGTTTTATTATATTTACTCTCTTTGATGAATCGACATTTTCTCGTCCAATTTTCTTTTTAATTATGCACCACTATAGAATGGAAATTTTTTGGTTCTTCTGCGATTTTATTTCTATTTTGATCATTACATTTCGCGAATTTAAAATATATTTGAAAAGGAAAAATAGGTGGTCACGTAGAAGAATTATTTGATGTATCAATTTTTGATTTATGTAGTTGCAAGAGTGTTTAGTATGCTTTTTCCAAGATACACGTTTCCGAGAAGGGAAGCAAGGAAATTTCCGTTTGCTTGGACGCATTCGCGGAATTATCCGCAATTATTAGCGACCGCAAGGGCCTCCTGGTGGCAGTGGCAATTATGGGACATTATGACACGAAATGGGATCGATTTCGTGGAATATAACGAGTAGTATCGCGATTGTGCATCAACGAAGCGTTTCATCGTTGGATAGATTGCGACAACGCTACTGGAAGGGACAATCGATGGCGTCGCTGTTAATAGTGTAACCGGTTAATCAATTAAACGGTTGACCAGGTAACACTAAATGGTCACAGTCGGACAATGCTCGCCGTTGCCACACACTGTCTGATGCTTAAAACCACCACGGACTTGTCGACGTGGATTACGTCGCCTGTATCATTATCGTAATGCGGGTGTCGCGGTATCCTGCAATTTTTTCCTCGCATGATAGATTAGAAAATATTTCTCTTGGGGATGTACAGCATTCGGTTTGAAATAGGAAATGAGAAAATGGAACGTGACAGTACGAATTTTAGAATGATTTTTGGTCCATGTTTTTGGGACGATTGATACTTTTTTGCAGAATTATTAATTTGTTATTTGTTAGAGAAATAATAGGTATTTTATTAATATTATATAGTACATAAGTAATAGTCTATCATTAATCCACTACAATAAATATATTCTTCTAATATTACATATTTTGTAATTAAAATAATATTAATTTAGTATATTAATTACAAAGTATGTAATATTAAAAGAATATATTCATATTAATGGACTATTGATGGACCATTTTTTATGCACTATATGATATTAATGAAATACTTATTACTTCTCTAATAAGTAACCTACTTATAATATTAACAAGGTTTTAATTTAGTATATAATATATAAATAATATTAATTTAGTACTACAATAATAATATTATCTTGTTACATGTTAGAGAAATAATAGGTATTTTATTAATATCATATAGTACGTAGTCCATCATTAGTCCACTAATATAAATATATTCTTCTAATATTACATATTTTGTAATTAAAATAATATTAATTTAGTATATATTAATTACAAAATATGCAATATTAGAAGAATATATTTATATTAGTGGACTATTGATGGATTATTACTTATGTACCATATGATATTAATAAAATGCCTATTATTTCTCTAAGTAATCTACTTATAATATTAAAAAGGTATTAATTTAGTAGATATTAAATTAAAGATGAATTATAGTTCAAAAATAATTAGGAAATAGTTATGAGAATTTTTAAATATTTGCAACATTTTCTTTCTTCACCCCTTTCACTCCGTAAATACTCAACCATACTTACCCTTAATATAGAACTTAAATTCCCAACACATGTTCTCGTTGAAATTACTACCAAACAGTACTCGAAAATTCGAAATAGTACTATTTTGGCGACACTCCTCAGAAATTATTGATTTAATTCCTCATTGTCAGTAGTACAAGTCAGTTTATTCTCCGACATCCACCAATTCCCTACAAAAACGACATCAAAACACCAAATATCTCGATAATTCTCTGAATCGGTTCGCAAAATTCATTTTTATTTTCTAAATGCACCCTTAGAATCTAAAATTTCATCACGCAGTCTCCACAACGTACTCTATATTTAACTGCACCCTCTCAAAGGACGCAATCTTCTAAATCTCGAAGCGTCATCACGTCCACCCTATCACGCTCTCCGTTTTCATCTCAAAGAACGAACTCCATTTTCTTTTTCTGAAAACGACCAACACCTCGTAACTTTCTCGTCCTCGACGATTTCCATCGCACTGGGAACAGCGTCCGCGAAAGCAACGGAATTAAAGAGCGAGTGGCGTGTAAACAAAGAGCCGAGAGATATAAATCGTCCTCGAACGATTTGATTTTATTTTATTCCCAGCATCGGTCTCTTCCATCGACTCGAAAGGAACACCGACAGCCTCGGCTCGTTCCAATTTCCATTACCTGAAGACCTCTTCGCTCCCCGTCTCCCTCGCCGCGGCTTGGCCTAATACATATCCTCTATATATGGATGTACCTCTAGATGTAAACACCTAGTCGATCTGGTAGGCCGCGCAGATTAAACTTTGATTAGATCGAATATAACCGGGATTCTGTTGGTGTCAACGCCCCTGTTGCTCGTTGACAATGCTGTTTGTGTCGCGTTTATTACGAAATATGGTCGATACGACATTCCGGAACGAGACAGCGATTTGTGACACACCACGAAAAGGGTGTTATTTAAAAGGTGTTAAGGATTCGAGTTACACGTGCGTTACCAACGACGGCGGGAGAGGTGTTCATAAAACTCGGAAATACTGTACCAATTGTTATAACAGGAATTCACAAATGTTAGGTCCAAAGAAGGCGAAGAATTTAACACTAAAAGTTAGCATCTTTTGGTCCTAGTATGGGCCGGTCCCAGAGGATCGGTTGGGCCCGAACGGAAAGTTTAGCACCGGTCCCCGGGGTCCGGTGTGGCACTTAACGTGATAAGTAGAAATGAGCGCTGGTAGTTTTGAATGACTATTGCGGTAGTGGCTTGGCTCCACAGTACGATTAATCAAAATCGCTCTGTCCACAAAGGGTTAACATGTTAAGTCCCACGCTAGTCCCCAGGGACCGGCCCAGACTAGGACCAAAATCTTTATTTGGATGGGGCGTTACTCTGTATCGAGGAACCATCCAGCTTATCAATTCTTGAAGCTAGGTTGAGTGACGCAATGGGTTGTCATAGGGCTTACCAAAACTTTGTCAAAGGGTTGACAGGACACATTTTTTGACAGTCCACCGTGTGCACCACGCATCATAGTAGACCTTAAGTCTCCGTTTATTCTATACCACCAAGAATGGTATTTTGATTCCTTTTGATTTATTAATCTTACTACAAATTGTATAATTTTGATGTAATTTTATTCGTTATTAAAGAATGGAATTTTCTTTTCTTTCCGAAGAAGGGTTCAAAGAGATTCGGCTAGGTTTCTTCAGTCGAGCTTAATTTATGCAGCTAGGTTATCTGGTATCACCTTAACGATGTAGTAACACGATAGCTTAGTGTAATAATAGATAAAATAAAATTGCTCATGAGCTAGAGGTGATCTTCTCATTCACGAACTTGTTAAGACGAAAGTTGAATAATTGTATCGAATGAACAAATCACTGTAAAATGATCGCATTTCGACGCCACAATTCTCTGCCTACCATTCTGCTAACCAATATTCCTCCCCGAATCATCTCCAGTTTCCACATAGGGCAAACAACCGGGGAAGAATTTCAACTAAAGCGCTCCGCCTCGGCGTGGAAACTTCACGTCAGAAGTAATCAGGCTCATTACACCATAGAATTCCTGGCACGTATCAATTTCGCAGCCCGATAATAGCTTGGATATCAAATATCGGCTGTGTTCTGCAGCTCATCAGCCTCGTATCCGGTATTCTATTTTCTCTGCCTGCCTTTTTTCCCCCTCTCCTCGAATTCGAGACCCACGATGGGCCGTTCAGCGTTCCTAGGCTGCCGGTTCACGGGATCGAACGCAACAGTGAACGATGGAAGGCAGCCGCAAAAAGGGTTGATCATATTGGAAAACTATTTTGCCGGTCGTCAGAGGCATTAAGCAGCATCAGGCCGCATTTGCATGGAACACAGAGGGGCAAAACGCGAAGAGGATGAAGGGCCACGATGTGTGCGCTGCCCGGTCGTTTCTGGAACAGGACATAATCCTCTCGACGTTGCACCAACACCGTTCATCGCCGTATGCTCGACGTGTTACGCCTGTACGAGCCGCGTATCCGCTCGATAGGCTCAAACCAGCCTTCCAGTTCGAGCTGGTCGAGGGCCCCAGCCTCGTATCGGCCTCCTCCATGCCAAGCTGGACGAAATTTTATTCGCCCTGTGGAGGGATTATCGGTGGTAAACGAGGAGAAAAGTGGGTGAACAGGGGTGATTGGATTGATCGCGAAGTTTGCGAGTGTTTTCGAGAGGGAGAATAGGCTGCAGAAAGAGGAGGTCTTTGGGGCGAGTTAGGGAGATTCATGGCCCGAAATATGGAACATTTTGTGGGTACCTGTGGGTTTTTGGATTCGAGTAATCGTTCCTGTTGGACCGGAAAAATAAAAGAACAGCAGAGTTTGGAATTTTAGGTTTAACACTAGAACTACCGATCTTTAATGGGTACCTAACTATAACGCGCACAGATTATAATAATTTCAGCGGTACGATGAATACGAGTAAATATATTGATTACAGTTCTTTCTTAATATCAGTTGATACCAATTTTATTTTTAAATCAGGTGTATGTGTTCGGTGATTGCAAAATGGAAAATTCTGGGACCAGTCATCTTCACTGGGTTGGTAGTTCTAGTGTTAATATATTGAGATACGTGAAATACTTCAGCAATGTACACAGAGAGAGGAAGAGAGAGTGAACCGGAGCATAATATATAAGACGACAAAGTGATATCATGCCGTCGAAGTAATTAGTTACAAAATAAAAATAAAGATGTCACGATTAGGACAATTTGTCAACAGTTTGAAAATGACGTGAGAGATGAAAATTCTGTTTCAAATGTTATTAGTATAGTGAAAGACACGAAGTACGAAGAAATTTTATAAATAGCTTGACATTTTAATCACAGGATGCCGTCTAAAGTGACTCCAACTGAAATTTCAAATTTTTATTTTAATGCAATCAATTTTTCCATTATAACGAAGACAAATTTTCATAAGTCCTAGCTTAACAGCTTTTCCTAATTTAGGGAATTAAAATAGGGAATAATTCCTAGATTTAGGAAATTAGGGGACTAATAGTACCCTAGGGAATTATTGTATTAGCACCCTATGGGTACTACAGTACAATGGAAAAATTGATTCCATTTGAATAAAAATTTGAAATTTCATTTGGAAGCACTTTGGACGATGTCCTGTGAAAGATTACCCTCCTCTTCGCGTCCTTGGACAACTCCAGAGGGTATTATCATCCTCGAGGATAGTCACCCTTAGCTCCCCCAGTTACCAATGTCGCTAAAAGCAACTGGAAATTTCGAAAGTCGAGGGGAAGGGAGACCAAGGACTGTCTCTAGAACAAGGCTGATTTTCATATTTTCTAAGTACGCAATCATAAGTCTCGCTATTCCGCGTCATGTACGCTCTTTACTATTCATGTATGCGCAAAGACGATCACGTAAACGAGTTGGTAGTTTGCGCACGGTGAAGTTCAGTTAGGCAACTTGCTCGTAAATCTCTGTTCGCTCAGAACTCGGGATTACCTTCGAGGACTCATTAGAGCCGGAATTGCTTCCTTATTTGGGATCATCCTTCTTCGCGTGAAACTGCCGACGCGCGACTTTCCCATGGAGATATAATGAAACTTTAACTAATGAGCGAATATTAGACTGGAGTCGTGACTGGATGTTCCATTACAATTGCATAACGTTTATTTCTCTAGAATACACTCTGATAGATTTTCTAATTTTCTTGTGTTCAACAGTAACAGCTTTGTGACGGCGTGTGAAGATATCAATGCATCAGCCAAAAAGTAATTTTGATATTTTTTACATTTTATTTACTTTTAATATTTTATTTTACATTTTAATGTAGAATAATAGTTATTTCCTTAACCAAAGAAAATTTTGTTTAATAATTTGATGACTACTTTGGTCTGATAACGTGTGAAGGTGTCACTGGATTAGCCAAAAAATAATTTCGATATTTTTTATATTTTATTTTACATTTTAATGTAGAATAATAGTTATTTCTTTAACCAAAGAAAGTTTTATCAAATAATTCGATGACAATTTTAATCTATTCCTTTAACAAGGCTATCTTATTTCAATCATGTAATTTCAATTGGAATATGGTTTTATATATAATAAATTAGAAACACTTCTTTACACTTACATACTTATTGACTAGTCTAATAGGATTTGACAGTTCATAAATAAAACTTTCCCAATTTTTAACCATGAATTTAATTTTCCTGTAAAATTAAACGAGTATCTACCTCCACCTAAAAATCCTCGCGAATTAATAAACTTTTAGAAAGGAAGATCGACGAGCTTGTCTATAGAATAACTCATTCGTGACAGCGACTTAACCCACGCGTCACCAAAACGCCCAAAGTTCCACAGGGTCAAAAGTACTCGTACAAAGTTCTCGTATAAAATTCTCTTTATACCTCGAGCAGATATTCCCATAACAGAAACCTGTTTAGCAGCTGAACGTCGTAGAGAATTGGTTACTATCTTCCTTACTGTTTCAATATTCCGTAGTGTTCGAACGCTGCCAAGTCCAGTGACACATTACCTTGGCACAATCATGAGACAGTGCTTACTCCAAGAAAATAACCCGCACACGCGAAACATACTTCCCTCCAAACTACGATAAAACCACGAACAGTATCCGTGACGTTTCCTCCATTTACCTCTCAAAATCCTCGAGTTATTTCATCGTATCCTGCACGGGATTGCCCCTTGAATGACGTCCAGGAACATAACCTGGAGAGTTCTCTGTCGAAGGGCTCGTCCCGTGACGGTAAACGTAGACGAGGAACGGTTACTCGCTCGATAGATTTTCTGCTTTGAGTAGTGTATAATTGTGATTGATTTAATGGGCCAAGACGAGGGTGCGAGTTTGGGTGAAAAACGAGGCACCGTGGTAATGGGAATAGTTGAGGAAAATTGATTTTGTTTCTCCGGCTGATCTTCGTTTGATGGCTTTAAATGGTCCTCTTTATTTGGAAATTAATGACGGGATGGTGAATGGAAGTTGGGGTAGAATTATCGATTTCGAAGTTGGCTTTCGAAACGTAGGCGCGAAGTTCCGTGAAAGTATCGGCAGGTAATCGATGGAAAGCGAAAGCGCAAAGTTGGCAAATGTAAATACGCGCATTCCACAGAGGAAGCTAACTCCGATACAGATTAAGGGAGATAAAGATTCGAGTGGATCTTAAATTAGGATTTAGATTCTGATTTACCCTTAGACTGATTAACCCTTTGCGCTCGAGAGGAGCTCTTCAGTCGTCATTTGATCAAATGTCGAAAAATGTAACGGTGTGCGAGATATCGAAATCAAATAATTCTACGTGTTAGTTATCATACGATTTCTTATTTCTGCTCAAAATAATATATATAAAAATATCGTCAACCTTGTAATAGAAAATCTTTGACCAAAACATCGTCGAGTGCAAAGGGTTAAATCTTGGCTACGTTGATAGGTAACTTAGGAGTTCAGTTTAGGCTTGGTCTGACTCCATTTAACGCATCCATCATGGTTTGTTTTAATTATATCTGTAAAATTAATGCTACGTAAATTCTATGCAAATAGAGTTCTGCTCGTTTAATAAACAACGACTCCTTTTTAATAACAAGCAGATTTATTTAAACTAAAATATTGCACTGTTTTCCTCGATTCTTGAACTCTAATTCGCAAACACACGATTTTCTACTCACTATGACTCGACTGCAAGTATTATAACTCGCTCTTCCACCCTTATTTAGCACTAAAGTACCAAGCGGAATCAAATACAAAAAAGCAAGGCTTCCAAGACCTTCAAGCAGTCTCTATCTTCTTAAAACTCAGAAATTGGTTCGGCTTGATATCAGAATTGCCAGCTGTCGACTTCAGCTCGAGTTATCTCGAGGGTAAACAGTCATTTCTGATCTTTCTGTTGATCCGCTTCTTTTCAAACCCTTGTCTCTGCTTCACTTCTCTGCTTCCTCGGAGAAAGAAGGCACCCCTTTTCGACGCTGATTCGCGACGTTTACGGCCCTGTCGTGATATCGCGAGAACAAGAAGAATCCAAAAGTCACGTGGAGGATCTGGTGAATTTGGATAGAGAATCGAGGGCAACAGACGAGTCACCACGTTGAAAACACGGTGATATACGTGCAATAACATGGTCTGCTCCGATTCTTCATCTTCCTCCCTTGTTATCGGGGGATGCTTGACGGGGCTCCTCGATTCGACGACGTGGACGTCGACGACGGGGATGTTACGGAGATTGATCGACTCTTTCAGGGGAATTTTAGGCTCCCTTTTGGTAAAGGGGAGCGTCGCTAGACCTAAGTATGCTTCATCGAGTTGACATCCGAGGGAAAATTATCGGAAACCTGTAATCTCTTATTCGAGGTTTCAAAAACAAATAATTCTCGCATTCCTTTAAAAATGATAATTAAGCAAATATTGTAGACTCGATTAATTTCGATTCGAACCGAAAACTTATTACGTGACAGGGTTTACATTTCAGGAAGTTAATAGACGGAATATATTAAATATCTTGTAATTTATTAAATTATTGTTAATAAAAATATCAAATTTCTTAAAATATTTAATTAAGATTATTATATGAGGTACGGTGTGTATAATTTCTAGTTATGCTAATTGAAGAAAAACGACGCTGACTAACTGAATATTGTCAGTATCGTGATAGGATATCAAATGACAGAATTTAATTGTCAACAACTGAAACTGAAATTATTTCCAGTGTACGAATCTAATTTGCCACGAGCTTTCATACCGATCCACTTAGTTGTGGATAGAAATGGACGCCAATGTCTGCTAATTTTTTAACATGTTGAATGCTATTTCAGTTTCTAGGGACTGACTTATATACTTATATACATAGACTTTTCATTTGGTCGACATTGGTGCGTGAGATCGGTATAGCAGTGACTGCAAAAATCCTAACAGAACCATTTATTTCATTAAGCAATAATAAGATAGTGAATTATATCTTTTAAATTGAAAATTGAATAATTTTATATTGTGCATCTATTACAAATTTATTATTTTATAAAACTATACAGCGTTCATCGATTGAATGGTTGTGTGAGAACCCATATATGCGTTCATAACCTAGATTGAATGGTTGTGAGAGAACCTATACATGGGTTCATAGTGCTCAAAGGTTTAAGGGTTAAATTATTAATGACAATTAATATATCGTAAAAACTAGATTTCCTTTGCTGAAGTAAATCTTTTATGTATATATAGTATGTATTATATATAATAATTTGTATATTTGTGCATTGACTGCACCATTCTCACAGTCCAAACGACAAAGTGACATAAAATAATCTTCTTTCTGGGGTCGCCCCCACATCGCCAGGATGTAGAGTTTATTTTACTACTTAATCGTACTACAACGATAACTATTAATTTAATAGTCGGTCCTGTTAAGGGTTAACGTTCAAAGGAAACTTCTCGATTGTCAGAATGAACTTGTCCTTGCCAACAGAGGAAAGAAAAAGGGAGGGAATCGGTAGACACTCGTACGAACTTTTGTCATTAATCCAACAGCAAAAAGAAAACAGTACTAGGGGTGACTAAAAAATTCCCTAGTGTAGCCAACTTTCTCCGCAGACGTTCGGTACCGGTTTTAACGGTAATCTCGGGGCCTGGAAAAAATGGCAACAGCATCCGCCAACGGAAGAACTTTCGATGCAAGTTTAATCATTTTAACGAGCGGGAGACGCGTAATAAGCACGCACAATTACGCAACCCCGGCGTCCTGCTCGAGCTACTTTCCCGTCGTGTTTCTCAACCGTTCCGCCAAGTTTTAATTGTTTCTAATCTTAACGCGGATCACGGCTTTTGTGGCGAACTTAATTTCCTGGCCGCGTTGCGAACGGGAACGGAGAAATTCGAGGATCCTCCGCAGCAAATTCTCCGGAATTTCTCGCGAAACAACCGTTCTTTAATCACGTCCGCGATTATTTTCGTCGTTAGAGCAGAGAATTCGCCGAGTTTCGCCTCCGAGATTCGTCTCGAATTCTCGATTATCTTCTATTTAGATCGGCAGACTTCGAGTCGAGTTTCCTTACCGGGAATGCCTCTGTTCGTCGCCATCGGCGATTAGCTAAATTCTGACGAATTTTTACTTTTGCTTCCAAATATTCTCGTTTATTTTACATATTTACTGTTCCGGGAGGTTTGTGTAACAGGGAGACTCGCAGAAGTATAGATAATTATATTAGAAAATTGTGAGACGAATTTTACATAAATACTCAGTGGATATAGTATATGAAAGGACCTAATATTTGCGAAGGTTTGATGGTAGAATGCAGAATTTTTAATTAAATATTTTAAAACCTAAATTTAGTCTGCACAGTCTGAGCAAATATTATATTATGCAATATTTATTGAAATATTTTTTAACATAATTTTTTGTATTTTATACACGTGTAAATATACTGTTCACATGGAACCTAATTCAGTCTAAGTAACACTTTTTAATACTAGATTTACAGAACCCGTCAATTTGACAGAAGGGTTGCCCCAATTATACGATGGTAACAGATTTAGTTAACTTATATTAAGACTGTTAACATAATATATAATTGTTTTTAAATTAAACTAATCGTTAAAGAAAAAGGAGCACGTGGTTTCCTTTACCTGTCAATTTGACAGGTGTCCTTAGAAATAGGTATACAGATAGCGTCTGTAAACCTAGTGTTAAATATTGAATTAAAAATTTTGCATTCCGTGTTATGCATGTTTGATTATCACTCGTCTTCTCGATTTTTCTTTTGACATAAACGTCGTCAATTTCCCAATATTTTCGTGTATTCCATTTTCTTCGAAGTTTTCCTTCTTTCGATTTTCCATCTATGGGTCACTTCACCGACCATGGTAGATTTAGTATTAAAACCATTAATTCCTATACTCCCGTAACAAACCGAATCCCAATTTGCATCGGTGACATAATCGCGCGCATGACTCAGATAAAAACCGTCCAACTTCTGCCAACTTTAATTAATCCACGATATCCATATTTCAGGCTTACATTTTAATTATCGTTGAAAATTAACGTCGCGTTCGTTAAGATCCCAAATTCAAGGAAATCCTATCACCCGGAGAGCCAGCATTACAGCGTTCTTCCAGTTAAAATCCAAGGATATCTCCATAAATCTCTCTCGGGTATTTTCTTTATCGTCCCACGGATGCGAAGATTCGCATTTGAAAATACGCGGAGATCGCGACGCAGCACGAGCATGGTAGATTTTTACGACGCCGATTGGGCCGGGATAAATCCAATGGGAGGGTTTCTCCATCGTTGGTACACGATTCGCGTAAATTTCGCCGCCCAGCAAATTCTTCCTTTCAGGTAAACAGCGCTCGCGTAATCCTTCCAGCCGGATTATGATTTAGCGCTGGAAATTTATTCGCCACTACACCGGGCCAAAGGGTGCCGGGAATTTCTGATTCTCTTGGGTTGCAAAGGGTGACAGTCGTCGCGTGATATATATCGAACAGTATCGCAGACGCGAAACGTGGCAAATCTGTTTTCCTCTGCGTCTTCGTTTCTTGCATTTTCCCTACACGATAACTCCCCGAGTTGCTCTTTTTCCTTTGAATATTGTGGAATTTCTTTTTGTTCCCTGTTGTGTTCGCCAGTCGGGGCATATTGGTATTTTTGGGAAGCGAATTATCTCTCGGTACTCTTCCGTTATTTTTTTTTTTTCTTCCCCGTTGTTTCGATTTTATGGGTTATGGTTTTACTCTTCATATATCCCTCTCCCTCCTCCTCACACCTTCGATTTTTCCCGATTTTTCCGGCCATTTGCTTTTTATTTTTCCGCGTCCTCGAACGCTTCTTTTTTTATTTCCCACGGCCGGTATTTTTGATATTTTTGTCTTCGCATCGTGCTTTTGGTATACTTTTATTTCGCGGATATTTTTTTTCCCACGCTATCGAAGGTATTTTTGCAA
>NW_016908002.1:58806-63485 GCF_001483705.2 Eufriesea mexicana
CCCTATCGCCTACCGCGATACACTCTCCTCGTGTGACATCGGCACTAAGATGTACCAGAAAATTTATAACCCTTATGAATACCTTCTATGAACACTCGAGAACAACTGTAAATCGGTAACTCGTCGAACTGATCTAATTGACGTCACAGATATACAATATAATATAAGCACGAGTGTGCGTGTGTGCGAGTAATATCAATAATCATTAGTCCATCAGAACAGTCTATGATATTGTTTGGGTTCCCCCCACAGGGATACGTAGATAGCATAGGAACTTCTATTTAAAGGAGGTTGAGTGGTCACCGAGGACTTGCGAGAACCTCCTTCAAGTTGGAATCCATCTAGCTAGAGAGCTATGGTCACTACAATACGAACCAGTGCGTACAGGCTATAACAAACCAATGAAAGTAAAAGTGGAACCAGTATGTATACCAACACCTGAGAATGAAATTATATCAAACTAGCCTAATCTCATCCACCATCTCCGTTCTACAGAACAATCTCGCGTTCCCTGCTCGCGAGGCTCTCGCTAGATTCACGCTCGCCAACTCTCGCCGGCGTTTCGTTGAATCTTTTAAGAGCTGTCGACAAAGGCAGGGACACACGAAACGGTGCACGGTTGGCAGCCTGGGCGTGGTATAAAAGCAAGAAACAGGCCGGGGTGGAAAAAGGCTGCGGCGAAACCAACGGAAAGAAGAAAAGGGGAACGAGGGGGTGGAGGACGAGCAGACTCACCTATCTCTTCTTTCAATAAGATTCCGCGTGAACGGTGGCTCATGCCAGACGCGGAGTCATGCCGGCATATTGAGAATTCGAGCTGCCTTCTTTCCACCGATTTTTCCTTTTTTCCCCTTCTCCCCTTCGTTTCTATCCAGTTCCTTTATTTTATTTTTTCGCTCCGCACCCTCTGCCACCCACGCGTTCCAGCGAGAGGGATGGCGAGGTTGATCCTGGTCGATTTGCCAAAATGGCACATCTGACCTACTGTCTTCCAACGCTCGCGCGGACTCGAGCGTATCCGCGTGTCCGCTTCGGGGCAACCGAGTCCTTCTTCCGATTTATCGCGCTGTCGTGGTAATTCCTCGCGCATCCACTGGTCTATGATCGGAAAGCCATGATGATTCTTTAAGGTTAGGTTACGTAGATGACAAGATGTGTGTGAAAGAAAGTGAAAAATTCGAAATCTGGAGAAAATTTCTTAAAATTTTCAGCTCATTTTCGAAGCAATGTCTCTTCGAGATATCTTTTAGCTTCAAGGCCATTTCACTGAAGGTGTGTCACGGTTTCGCGTATTTTTTATATTAAAATTCCAATTCCGAAATAAAAAGAAAATTGTGACATAAAAATTAGGAATATCGCGTAAAAGAAGCCAAAATTTTGCGTCTCAGAAATAGCACTCCCATCTGGAAGAAAATTTTGTTGGAGGAATACTGGAATACTTCTAAAGTTACTATAATTGCAACGAGAACCTGTCGAGTATTTGTTAAGATCCCTTGACTTCATTTTCTACAAAGCATTGCAATACGTATCTTTCAGCGACTAACAGGAATTCATTTTTCAAATTGCCACCTCGCTGCACCTTGCTCCTCGAACCTTGAAATCAATTTTCCTCAAGTTTCGCCCTCCCTTGCTTTCCTACATACGGCATCGTCCACCTTTAATTAACGGCATCGCATCCGTGGCTTTTATTTTAGTTTTACTTACTCACACTCGGTTATTACTTCCTGTCGAATGCTTAACACCGATTCTTAATTAAATTCCTAACTAAACTCGCCTTTTAGCTCGACAACAGAACCGCGCGAATTTTTTACTCTCCTGCCGAGAATTAATTTCAGGTTTTCCCAAACGGGAATTTATATAAAATCATTTTTAATTAAATTCCTAATTAAGCTCTTGCTCGCATTCGAAAATATACGTCTTTATCTCTATCTGCGAAAATTAAATCTGGAGTCGCTTAAATATAAATTCAAACAGATGTACGCAGAATACGTTCGTTGATTTTATTTCGAGAAAAATAAACATAGGTGTCTCTAAGTAGGAATCTCAATAAAAATAGAAAAATATCTTTCTTAAATGACATACAATTTTTCAAATTTTTAATTCAACCTTAAATTTTTACTAGCGGTTGGAAGTAGATGTTTCATAATTTTCTTTAAAAGGAAAAAGTAAACAAATAGCCCAAAAAGATTCGTTCCTTTCAATTTCACAACTCCATGCAGATAACCCAGAATTCTTTGACCATTCATCCCTATCTGTCCAATCACAGCCTATCGCGAAACCAAACCGAGGACACATTATCTACAAACTCCAAAGCCCCGGCAACCTTTTTGTGATCGAAGCTCAGCGTTCAAATTCGCAATCCCAATCAGTTCTACGTCGTTTATCTTCTCGGATAATCTCCTTGCAGCGGGAGCACAATAGCAAATCTTATCTAACCGCGGTTCTATCGCAGACACGGAGGATCAATGGTGGCTGCAGGATCGGTTTACGAGAAGTATGGCGAATGATACTACGCCAGGGTAGGTTGTCTTACGTGTGAATGCATTCTGTTCGGGATAAAGGTGGCATTATTCGATCGACGATGAACGATTGGTCGGGCTAGATCACGGGACTGTTACAAATTCGTCGCTAAACACGCGTCACCGTCGGCCATCTTGCGAGAAAATTCAATATGTTCGAGCATGTTCAATCCATCAAACGACGATGCTGTCGTTCCATCCGCTTCTGCGTGAAATATTTCTGCCCACGACGTTATCGCGAGCTTTTTTCCTCGTTATTAAGGACAGTCACGTCAGGCAGAAGGATTCGGGGTGGTATTGGTTAGGGTGCAGGATTGTCGCAGGTGCTTTCCTGGAAATAGGAATCCAATGGTTATTCCAACTATTCTCTTAGGCCCTTTGGAGAATTCCTTTCTTCCTTCGAGGCATACCTTCCTCGTCATTATTTACAATACGTGGTTTACCAACAAGTAATAATTAATAAATAATAACATGTCGAATAGGATGTTCGATATAAAATACTGTCAACCACTATGATGCATGTGGGGAAAAGATACCAAGCTTTAAGCAGTTTCTGGGTATACTCGATATGTCACATTAATTAAAATCCTGATCTAAATTTAAGAAGTCACGAAATTTGAAAATGAAGATTTCCCAATAATTTGACGACAAAAATAATTTCATTACATAAAAGTAAACCACTATGAAGCATGTAGGGAGGAGAAGCTACCAAGCTTTAAGCATCCCTAGGCTAAGCACCATCTTTACTGCTCTCTTTCCGGTTAGCTTTCGAACGAAGATGCCTTCTGTAACGCTTAAAGACATGAACATCGACATTTCGAACTAGGATTTAAATTCCAATTTACAATTAAAAATTACGAAATTGAAGGACGAATTTCATCGCATAAAAGCAGACAAAAATGAATCATCGGTATATATAAAAGAAACAAACTTAGCCATTGAGATATTCATTTTTCCATAATGTCGTCAATTTTTCGACGAGACGAGTCGAAAAATTCCGTCGTCATCGTTTATTTGCAAGCTTGCACGCAAGCTGTTGATCTTTCCCAGCACCAGAGTATATCAAAAACAATAAAAGCCAAACGACACCGGAACAGCGCGTCACAGGTATCGTTGGCGAACGACATTTTGCTAGCCGTCAGAATCGTCGTGCTCGCGTCGTCCGTGGTAAGCGTGCTGCGAACAGATAATGTCGAGGAAATTAGCTATCGGTACACCTGACCGATCCTTTATGTCGCACGGGATCACCGTAATTCTGCTGAATCCCTCTACAACGCATCAACCTGCGATCTCACGGCGAACGAGCCAGTCGTGAGCTGCAAGTCAGATAAGAACGTAAACGATCGACGAATAATGCCCGGGACCATAAGTTTTACGATGTTGCTTCCGTAGGCAGTGGCTGGAACCACCCTCGGGCCACCCCTTTGCAATCCAACTCGTTGCGTTTTGGATTTATTCCACCGTGTATCGATTCTTCCCCTTCTCTTTCTGGTTAATAATTTTTCTAACAAAAATTTCTTATTCTCGTCTTCCTTATTACCTTGAATCGACGTAGACTTTCAGCTGACAGACAGTCTTCTATATTAGGTTGACTCGACGAGGGTTGTATATTTCTCATGGGGATACGAGTTTTTAAAAGCATGGGAGATTTGACAGGTACAGATTTATATAAATTTATTTATCAAACTTATTTATCAATTATAAATTTATTTATCATATACTGTATTAGTAGATGTCATAATATTGTCCACGATCTATTCACAGAGTGCTAGAGCAGATGGAGAAATACAGCAGACGTAGCTATTGGTCGAGAAACATTATCAGAAGTTCGTTAACCTCTTCGCACGCAATATTATGCGAGGCTCGTGGCAAGGAAATCGAAATACAAACACGAGTGTGACCAGTGAGAGACGAAGTTTCTAGACGAAGCCTGATGTAAACAGAACGCGGCTCAGGCTCATGGTCAGTTTTCGTCCGTGTCCTGCCTCAGTTGCGTGTTATTCTCCACGAGGTTAGGACGCATGGCGCGACGTGTCACCGATTTTGCCGTTGATCGTGCCACACCTCATCGGAACTCCGACAGTCTTCGAACGAGAATTTGGTGAGTGATATTTATTTTACACCCTTGCAATTATTTCACTATCCTGTGAACAATTTTGG
>NW_016908002.1:64943-93991 GCF_001483705.2 Eufriesea mexicana
TTCCAGATTTAGCCATAACTCACGAATTCGCCGGGGTTTTTTCCCCCCTTCGTAAATCGAAAATGCGAATCGAAGTTTCTTCACGCGAATACCCGTGTCCGAGAAAATTTATTTGCTAGGAAATTTAATTTATTTGGAAGATCACGATGATTTATCTGATTTTCCTGCACCAGAGAAATTCACGCCGGTACCGTTTGTAGATTTTATTTGTTGATCCGTTTTTAATCCATCGCGCTGCACGGGCCAGCGGCACCGTGGAATTTGGATTTTTCGAAACGTTTAATTGGATTTCAGGTTTTTCGTTGCTATATTTGTTTTGAATACGATAGTGTAACGTTTGAATGGTATATTGTCTTGCGCGACTTTTTCAGCTGTTGTTACACTCTTTACGGTTTTCTCTTTTTCGCGCTTGTTTCACCTGTCTGTATATATTTACCTCTTTTTTCCACCGGTGTAGCTGCAAGCTTTCCGACAGTTTTTGGTATTAGAGACACGCTTTTCGGGATTTTTATCTTTTAGAACCTTTTTTATCCGTTTATCTCGAACCTCTTCCACATTTTTCACGGCTTTTTTCACCGTACTTTTCGAAATCTTCCTTTTTCGATATACCATTTTTCTACATTTTTATTTATTTTTTCCGTTGTTTGAATTTTAACACGTTTTATTTAAAGGATTTTTTTTTAAGCCCTTTTAAAGCTCTGTATTTTTTACGAGCCTTCCTTTTGATACTTCATCTCCATTTTATCTCTCTTTTTGTCTCTTGTCACGTTTCGTTGATTTTCATATCTTAAACGTCTTTGAGAACGTTTCTTATTATCTTTTCTCGGTGTTTCTTCCATTGTTTCCCTATTTTCCGCTTTGTTTATCTTCCTTTCTGCATTTGAACTAGTTTTATCATTCACTTATTTCGTTATGTGAGGAAGTTTTTATCCTTTCTATGTTTTTTAACAATTTCGAGTATTTTTCTTTTAATTCCATTTTTCAATTCGGCGATGTGGCTTTCACCATTCCGGGGCATCCATAGAATGAAAGGAAGCCTAAAATTTCGACTACTTTGATGGAAAATGTGAATAAGGAGCTTTTGATACCGTTCATCTTTGAACATTGCGCGAAGGAGGGAGAAACTGTGAAAACTTTTTCATGGTATTCAAAAATTTTTTGAAAACCACTCGAAAACAGATGTCATGGTCAGCCGTGTTACGGCCATTGTCAAGAATTTTTACCAGCTTGTATTTAGATCTGCATTACTATACAATTGCAGAAGAATAATAAATTATAAAGTCGATTTAATAATAGTTAAATTAATAATAGAAAATACAATCGAGAAAATTTTTGGATTTTAATTTTAGAGGAAATGCCCGAAAGACCCCCCAAAATGTTTTCTTCATTTACAAATTACCGTTCACCCCTTTACATGCTAATGACTTAATGCATCTGGAACCATAGCGAAAATTATATTTACCAGAAAACAAAGATAAATTCGATGATTTCCTGGCATGACTGATCCGAATTCGGGGAATCTGAATTCGCGGGGCCCGTGGGCCCGCAAATTGCACGTGTAAAATACGAAGAAGCTGCACAAAGGTGACGACGGCGTTTGCCATACCAACGCCGCATCCATCTTTGTTTTGCCACGTGCACGAAGCCATAAAGGATTCACGAAACGCAGTTAACTGCTTGGAAATGGCCGTTGCGCCGACTCGTTAAGAGGCTTTGCTCGACAAAGCAGCTTTCTATTTTGCGGCCACCCCCGGAAAATGTATTGTTTTCCGCCGCACGGGATTCCCACCCCCGCCAACCCCAACTGGAAATCCGTCTAATGGGTTCCTGAACGAACGTTCGCACGGAAGAAATCAGTCTGCTTGATCGGGTCCTCGCTCTTCCACTCGGGTCTTTCAACGATTCGTTCACCTTCATCATTGGGACTAATGAAGAGATGGAATGGAAGTTAGCTGGATGAGACGAAGATATTTCAGGGTGAATTGAACGATTAGGTGGAAGTGGATTCTACCAACTCTCCAGCCTTTGTTATTATCGTTTCTTGTATTTGCATTTAGAAATTATTTAGGAATTATTTAGGAATTATTTAGGAATTATTTAGAAATTATTTAGGAATTATTTAGGAATTATTTAGAAATTATTTAGAAATTGTTTAAGAATTATTTAAAAATTATTTAGAAATTATTTAGGAATTATTTAGGAATTTTTCTAAATTTAAAAATATTTCAAAATTATTTCAAATTAAGGAATTTAAATGATTGATCTTCTAGATAAATTAAATGCCAGAACTGTGAATTTGCCGTATAAAAATTACATATTTATTATAAAATTATAATTTACACACGTCTTATTTCCTAATTATTCACTCTCACGCTTTTCATAACAAACTGAAATTCCTCATAACACATTGCAGAAATTTCTATTTCGCGGATATTATGATTTATGACGAACATTATCGAACGATTGAGTGAAAGTCTCTCATGCGGTGTTACAAGTGGATTTCGTATGGAGAAATTTCTACTTCATCGATATTACTCACGGATAAAATAATCACACGGTTGAACGAAAGTAGATCCTATTAGTTCGCAACTCGATTTCGCCTTTGCCGAAATTATTTATTGGTACAATTGTCGAGCGTTTAAGTAGATGGACATTATAATATATCAGACTAAAAATGCAATTCTCGTGCAAGAATTGTTATTTTTCAAGAGTAAGATATCTTCACTATATTATGGAATAATAAATTAATATGGAATATTAATAATAAATATTCGTAACACCTTTAAAACAGAATGTGCGAATTTTTAAATAAACATAGGACCCTTTTTCCTAGTTTCCTAAAATTAGGAAAGAATTAATTATGAATTCCTGTAAAATTATTCTTATTATTCTTATCTAAATACTGATAAATTAATCCTCCTTTCATGGATTATACTCCAGGGATTTTTTTAATTCAAATCCCACGTGTCATGACAAAATGATGAAAAATGAATGCAAGATCGAGTAATAGGAAGACTATAATTGTCCCATAAAAATTTAAAAATATCTCACCTCGGCACTCCAACACTCAGAGGTTCATTCTAACTCTTTCCTCATCTTTGCGCACTTTCTCTTTTACGCTTTCCCTCTCAGAACCACCCTTTTCACGCAATCCACCCTCCAGCATAAACATTCCTTCCCCATGCCGAAGACTTTTATTCCCGCAATACTGGCATCGAAAACACCGACAACTTTTCGATTAAAACAGGAAAAATGAATAGAAATTAGACTCCGGTGCGTGAGATTTAATTTCTCCAAATGGAACCCTGTTCAAAAATTCAATCATCCGCAACAATAAATCCATCCATCGAGTCACCAATCTCCCATCCAAACTCGCAGAGCAGCGAAACGAATTCATCCCTTTCCCGGCATCAAGTCTCCAAACATCCAACTATATTTTCTCCAAGCCACGTTTGCCGCACAATCAATTACCAGGAGCGGCTGCGTTCGATTAACTCGCCAGCCGTGTTCGCCGCGAATTACGGAGGGCGTCGCGTCGATTGATAATATTCAGGCGGCCTGTAAACGCTGCCATTAGCCGGCACACAGGCCGGAACGGCCGATACTTCTGCCATTCCATGCGAATATGTAATCAGGCCGGTGGCGAGCGGTCAGAATTACCGAGCATTCAAACGTTGCCTCCGCGTAAGAACCCCTCGTGAAAGGGGTTGAAGCGTGAGTTTCAGCCCACCGGAAGTTCCCTTCGTTTTCGACCTTCCAACTTCCTTCCAACTTTCCTCTGCACCCTTCTCCATTCACCACGATCGCGTTCATCCGGCAAAAATCCGTGGATCGCTCGATAATTCGCGAATCCTACGAACCAGCAGGTCCTGCGTGTCTTCCATAGACGAGGAGGATGGGGTTGGAAAGGGCAGAGAGAGACGGGTGATAATTAAGGGATCATCGGTGGTTAATGTACAGGATACCCCGGAGAATTGGGTAGAGAAATTGCTCCGATAATCCTAAAGAGGGTTTTAACAGTTTACACTGAACTCACCGCGGATTAAATAATTATTTTCAAACATTTGATACAAAATTCCGCATCAAACAGGTTCGTCAATTTTGAAATAAAAATGTTGCAGAGTTTATCTGATTTAACAGATAATTTGTTTTTATTAAATATACTATATATTATTCGTGCTAATATTTTCATCAATATCGCGATTTTATGTATAAAAATATTCGCAAGCTTTTAAATAAAAATCTTTCAAAATTTGCCAGATTTATCAGATACTTTATTTTTGTTAAACACGCTATACGCTATATTCGTGCTAATATTTTTATCAGCATCGTGATTTTCTTCATAAAAATATTCGCAAGCTTTTCAATAAAAATGTTCCAAAATTTTCCAGATTTACCAGATATTTTGTTCTTCTTAAACACATTATACACTATATTCGTGCTAATATTTTTATCAGCATCGTGATTTTCTTCATAAAAATATTCGCAAGCTTTTCAATAAAAATGTTTCAAAATTTTCCAGATTTACCAGATATTTTGTTCTTCTTAAACACATTATACACTATATTCGTGCTAATATTTTTATCAGCATCGTGATTTTCTTCATAAAAATATTCGCAAGCTTTTAAACAAAAACCTTCCAAGATTGACACGTTGAGAGTCATTATTGAATGGTTAACGAACATTCAGTCTTCCCTAAACTCCACATAAACCGTGAAAATACAAGGTCCACGTGTCCAAACCTAAGAATACTCGTTTATCGATGGAAACTCGAAGGACAAAGCTCGCGACACGTTTGGGACGCGGTATTTATAAAGCCAGCGGAGCGTCCTGATCGATCATTGTATCGATACGTCTCTCTCGCCCTGGTCCACCTCGGGACAGGTATTATTTGATGAAGAATAAAGCGGCGACGATATCTTGGCGTCGTGAGAACGGGGCCGATGAAAAATTACCGCGAAATTAGTCGACTATCGGCCTGATGGCCATCTATATTATATTAATAGTCACGTGGACGTGGCAGACCACGGTCAGAAAAGTGTAAACAGATTTATCTCGTTAAATTTCAGTAGTTAGACACGCTATCCTCGGGGGACTGACAATATGGCTATAATTTAATCAAAGCTGGCGTTATTCGAGTGAGGGATGGACGAAAATGGAAAATTATGTGCTGGAGATCATGGCGCGCAATAGTAGTACAATTAGCCAGTAGTCCAAATAATGGAGTTATAAGGATTTGGAACCATAACTAGGACTTCGAATACCGATATTCGACAGTAAATTTTGCATCGAAAATTCTGCGTTGATTTATGCTTCATATTAGAAAAATAAATTCCCTTTCGAGGTATTTTAATTGCAAATTTAATTCTGATCATCGAGATGACTTTCAGTAACAGCACAAGTATTTCCAAAGTAAGAAGATTCATCTGAATTAAAATTTCTGCAGATATATTTCTAATTTTCCTTATTTATCGACCATGAAGAATTTAATAAAAATAAGTAGGAAATAATTTTAGTAGAATAAGTGGAATAAGTAGAAAATAATTTCAGACGTCCTTGAAAAAGGGATCCGAAGACCTACGTGCTCTTCTTTTAGAAATTAATAAGCTAGATAAGTTGATAAATTGGTCTTTGAGAAATTACCACAGGTTTGAAAGCATTTTTTTGAAATTTAAATTTGGGATTCCAAGAATTATGATCATTTCTGCGATTTACTTAATTCGCCATTTTGTTCTTTGGACTTCCTTCCTCTTTTCTCGAGAACGTCTTTAATGACTGTAGATCTAAGTCGAACGACGAATGTCTGAGCTGAAATCGTAAAATATTCGGAAGAATTAAAAGTCGCAAAAGAAAATTGGATCGCGCCAATGAATCGCCATATTCTCCCACGATTATAGCCGTTAAACTTGCCACAATCGATTACTCGGTCGCCGTTCATAGCCGAAGTCAAACTTTCCCTGGCTCACGCCTCGAAATTCTCGTTAAACGCGCTTTCATCGAACAAAAATACCAGCCAGGTGAATGAGAGCCTCGCCGGTTTAATTTAAAATTCAATCTTTGTTTAAATACACTTCATTAAAACCGGCGGCAAAGGAGTCGATATTAATCTCGAGTGGCTGATCCGTGCAAACGTCTCGTTATTAAGGAATTTTCATGCGCGCTGCCCTAAGCGACTTTGCGGTTCCCCTACAATCGTTCTTCACAATTCCTTTTGCCACCGCGACGAAATTCCGATAAATTCCAATAATTGCATCGATCATTCTAAAGTCTATCGCAACACAGAATTTTCGCGAATCCTTTGTATTTCTTGGAAATATTTTCAACGAGAAGACCATGTGTGTTTCGAAGACATGTGTTTTAATCGGAATTGGGAACAATTTTTATCCTTGGAATTGATCTTCACCTTTTTCGCGGCAATGTTTGCGTTTTATATATCGGATCTTCGCGGATCTTCGGATCGTCTTATTTTATTTATTCGTGGAAATGTGGGAAAGGATCGTATGGAGATATTTTTACGAGGCAAAGATAAATCCAGGATAATTATCGAAATATCTAGAGGGTCGTGGAACGTCGGGTAATTAACGAGAGATAAACGTTCCGCGTGATCTAGGGCCAATAGTAAACTTGAACTGTTACTACGGCGTTACGTAATTAACAGTAAATTCAAATTAGCTCGCATTATTGCTCGATTAATATCGACATTGACAGACGTTCGTATGTGGTCTCTGCAAATAAATCTACAAAATCGCTTGTTACAGGCTGAGTATCGACGTTAGAAATAACGATCAGCGAGATCATTTGTCATTTGTCAACTGAAATTCCGAAATTAAAATTTGGATGAGCAGATAAATTTCTTTTTCCTTGTTCAAATTATAAATATAACACGTTATTTGAAAATAATTCTCTTTCCGTTTATTTATTTTTATTTAAAGAATGAAAAGGAATAAATTAATTCGCTGTGAGAAATTTTATCCACAATAGTCGATTACTTGTTTCTCTTATAAAATTAAAGGACCGCAGAGCAAATCAACATTTCCATTCAAAAGAAAGGAAAATTCTGACAAAGAGGTTTAATTAAAATTCTGATTAACTTTGATAGAAGATTAATAAAAGGTGACAGGAGAAGTTCGGAGTGTTGATTCGAAATTGCGAGTAAAAGCGCGAGTTATAAATTTCCAAAAAACAACGAAACTGTCGAGAAATTACAATTTTTCGACGCTTCTGTGTTTGGTAATGGCGTTTATAAAAATCCATGAGCTCGGTGATGATGCTAATAATTTAATACGCACAGTGTTCGCAATAAATCTCGCGTTCTACCGAAATACACGTTCAGCATCTCTAATAAAGTTAAAACACCATACATCAAATATTTTGTCATACTCGATAACATAGCAAGGAGATTTATAACTCTAATGGATAGCATCAGGTACACTGCGCTTTTCAAATTAACAAACATCGAAACAGCGTCGCATAAACAATGCAATAACAATAATACGATAATGAAGAGGAGAGAAAAATAATTTTTTATTTTAAGGAGAGAATTTTATATTTCAATATCTGGGGAAAAATATTCATTTATAACTGTAGCGTATTTTGCAATTAATTATCTGTATCGTGGACAAGAAGGATATTCCAGTTTTAAGTGACCCTTTTTCTCGTTTCTTCTTCATCCCGCCCTCTTCCCAGTCATTTTTCATCAAACTGTCACTTACGCCGTTCTCGCCCTAATTGATCGATAAAAACCGGATGTCGGGGCACGAGAAGCTTCCATAACACGTCGATGGCAGAGTCCTGTGATCCTGAGCACCGGAAGCGCGAATATATTTCCCTGTATAATTAATCGGAAAGTCCAAAGCTGAAAAGTAAATATATTTTCTGCCAAAATTATTTATTCTCTGCGTAATACGATATTTATTTTTTGATTTACAGCTCAGGGGTAGAGAAAGATCCATTATTCGTTCATAATTTGTTTATTCGTAATTTCCAACGCGAAACGTTTCCCTTTCGGCTGATTAATTTTTCATCTCGCGGTATTTAATATTGCAGGGGTCGAAAATTTGTCTTTAAAGTTTCGGAGGTGTTAAAAGCGAAACGGCGGAGAAAATTGGGAAGAAAAAGAAAGGGCAAAAGAAGAACAAAGGAAGGAATAAAATTCCTTCTTGGCGTCTGGTTAAATTCCTTGTGGCTCTACCTTGTTATCTTGCAAAGTATTTTATGCTTCCTTTTTCCACGCGAGCTTTCAGAATTAAATTTCTGCATTAAAAGTTGACCAAAGTGCAAGTCCATGTGCGAGTCGGTTCAGTGCAATTTTTATACCGATTAGTTGTTTAAGTCGGATGATTCAAGGAGTTTTTAAAAATGTACCTTTTTGTAAAAAGGAGGAACGAAATATTTATCAATATTTGTATTATTAATTATACATCGTTGAGGAATGTTGTTTTAAATTATCATTTTTGTAACGATAAATAGCTATCAAGATATTTCCAATTTTTCCATCACTTTAGGGACACTTGGTCTCAAAAGAAGAACCCTAATCCTTAGACAGTATCGAAAAGTATTTCGTTCTCTCTAAATTAATTTTCAGGAACAATTGTTTACCACTTCTGTCGTAATGGTTGACATAGATTTTAATATATATATATTCATATGATATTTCTTCGACAATTTTTACTCTATACAATAATATTGTTTAATAAATATTTAATATATTCATATTTAAATATAAATTCCATGACCAACAACTTGCTCTTGACAAATCTTACGACGTGAATTCCAAGCAGAACCATTTGTAAATTTCTAATCCAAAGAATCCCGATTTCCCAGTCATTTCTAACAAATTTGAAAAATCTGAAAAATAATTTCCATAGAATCCTGATTTCTCTTAAAAATCATATAATACTTGTCGTTTGAATCCAAGAATCGAAGTTTCTCATACGAAGCTTGCATATTTTTTCGAAGGATTCACAGCATTGAAATGTCAATATTCGGGTGACAAGGTGAAACTGTCGAGATTTTAGGGGCACAACCGACGAATCACGAAACAACGCGAGGTGGAGAGGGGTGCGAGAGGGTGCAGAGGGTTATGAGAGTTAATGTTCGCAATTTAATATCGCGGTCCAACGGGAAACATTATTAAAAATGTAAAACCGCGACGGTCGAGCAAGGGATGGCCACAGGGTGGTCGGAGGGTGGTGAAAGGGTGGCATTGGGGCGGACATCGCGGACGCGCTGCAACTATTGCTTTGTTCCGTTCCTGAAACAAGAGTAATTTCGAACGAGATCACGAGCAACCCGACGCTGTTAGCTCGTCGACACGAGATCACGACATTAATTAAAAATCGTATCGGGATGAGGTGTTTGTGTTTCGATGATTCCATTGTTGTTCGATTTGATATCTTCGTAAATGGACTGCCTTCGATGGAGTGAATTATTTGATTATTTACTCGTTCATTTTTTAAAATACTTATCGCGTTGGGGAAATATAATATTCCCGAGTACGGTATTTTAAATAATTTAATTATCGTTAATTTCTTTCGAAATAATTTCTTGCTAGCGAAGACAATTTTTGATGATTATTTTGGCGTAGGAAAATTATAAAAGTTACAAAATAAAAGTAATAAAAATAATAAAAATGGGAAAGAATTTTTAATTACCCTTACTGCTTCAAATTACATCATTTTTTTCACATTTGTATGGACCCAGATTTAGATGCAAAGAGAAGAATTTAGTTTCTTGAGGGAAAAATTGCGGTATAAATACAACAACGGGGTTTGTTTTCCGTATACATTTATTCGTAATACTCTCCGCTTATTCGTAATTTTATCGTGCATGCAGATCGCACGAAATGTTAGAACGATATAACTGTTTGCCAGACATTCGTGTTTTATTAAGAGGAACAAATTCAGTGGGATGTTCTTAGCGAAACCGTGTTGCATAAAATTCGTTGAATAAAATATACGGGCCTGGTTCATCTGCATAATTAGCTTACACTTTTTCCCTGACCTTCTGAACAATTAATTTAACATCACTCATCGTGCAACTAGTTATTTTCGAATACCTCTCATTTATCAAATATCACTACACCATAGTGATACGCGAGACTTACTATGGAAAATTATTAAAATATAATATTAAACTCACGAAAATAATCATTATCGTATTATCCACTTGCGCTGGATTTGCAACAAATTTATAAATGCACGAGTCAGAACGCAACACGGTGTTATAATAACACGTGTATAGGAATAATTTGTAGGGATAATTGATGTGAGATACCTAGGTTTTCAAAGATTGTGAAAATTATGTTTATTAAGAATGTATTACTAATTCCGAACTGAATACCTTTCTTATGCTCTGCATTTATTCTTAAAAACCCTTATACACGCGTTCACACACTCTTATACTTCGGAAAACTGCTACCCACACTTTTGGTTCAATCTAAAAAATAAACACACTTCGCTCTGCACATCGTTCACTGGCGCCAGGCAAACTTGATACGTACACATTCGCTACCCCACATGTATTGCAACTGTCTATGACTGCACTCGATGCAGTGCAATCTGAAATTGTACGTTGGCAAATAATCTTAGTCGATGTTCCACTCATGTAATTTTTATTTCGACATCTGCTTATAGACGTTGTCAACACTGTCGAAGTTATATTAATGACGAGTCTAATTCGTCAATAGTGCTTCCTGTCAAGTTTCGTGATTTTACTATACACTACTCACGTGACAATAATTATATTTCCCATGTGGTAACGTGCATAAAATTCGAAGAATTTTAGAATTCTAAAATCTGCATCCAATTTCATGACGAATGAAATACGTGTATAGTGATTAACTAATACCACTCCCCAGTACAATTTTTCAAAAATAAATCGCAATGGGAGGGGTTAAACGGTAGATTCGAGGGAAAGGAGAAAGAAATGCATATGACAAACACGAGATCCGACAAACGATCATCGAACACCAGCTGCAACCCTCGACCCCAAGCGAAGCCCAAAGAAATCGCAGGAGTCCTCAGCCGCAGCCACCCCGACGCTGCTCTTGGAAGAGGGTCGCGCCACCCTCGTCGAATTCGCGCTCGAGCAAAGGCGATTAATTGCTGGAATTATAGTCGGACTACGTACGGCTGGAATCGTTAATATCGTGGCGCGTTTTCACGTGATTAAAGCGGCCGGTTGGCGAGTTCGGGCGTAGAAACGAGTGCGATTAGAAACGCGATAATGACGTGTGCCAGCGTGACGCGTTCCCATGGCCTGTGATCGCGTATCGGCGATAGACAAACACGATGACGAATAACTAAAATTACGAGATTGTCGTCACGCTGTTCGTTGCATTAGCGATCAACGGGCGCACGCGTTACGCGACAACTATTTATAGCGATGGTGGCCAAGCAGCAACGGATGGATCATTGTTGGCCGCGTGAATACATTATGATAATCACCGTGGACCGGCGAGGTATATGCTAAACAACTATACCCGCGCTGATAAACCTGGCTGTCCCTTTGCCTCGGCCAGGGATCCGCGCATCCGGTTTATTTGCCTCGTCGATAATCGCCATCGAGATTGTTAAGTTTGTGGTCCTATTTGAGGAAGTTGCTTGTGCGAGACGCAGTTCCCGAATTCACTGCCGCGGTTTGCGTCTAGCTGTAGATCGCGTTTGCAGACTGCAGATCTTGTTTTGCCAGCAGGGATTTGTCAGCCCTTAACCGTAGAGATAGCAGCGTTGTCAAGTAAATTTTAGGGTCGTTATAGGTGGTTAAGAGACTCGTTAATCCGATACTATACGATGAAAAATTTGTTAAGGGGTTTGTTAATGATTTTATGTTAGGGACGAAGCAGATACCTAGGTTATATCGACGAATTTGGTAGGGTTGCTGTATACCACTGATTCGCATCTAATCTTTTGAAAATGACATCCTCAACAGCGGGTATATACACAGTCATCCTATAATTTCAAACCTTAGTCACCTTTTAATCTATACCACTTGCACGATAATCCTTCCCCGATCCTTTCCACGCCATTCCTAGTTCCTAGATTATATATATAGCAATAAGGGATTTGTCAATGTTCAGTGTCGATATTAAAGTGATAAATGACATTATATTGGAGACGAAGCAGGTATCTGGAATAAATCGAAATGACTTGATAGTGCTGTTGTATACTACTGTTTCTCATCTGATCTTTTGTAAATGGGGATGCAATCATCCCTTAGTTTCAGACCATAGTCACCTTATTTAATACACTCTTTGCACAGTATTCGTCTTACAGTCTTTTCCACGTCATTTCTAGTTCCTAGATTATATATATATGTGTGTGTGTATGTAGCAATGCTAGAATTTGAGAGTGAATGCAAGGGAACACTTGGGCCTACCTAGCTGATGGACAATAAACAGCAGCCTAGAGTTCAGGCCGAATGTTTAGAGTGACGTCTGGAGTGCACGTGGAAAGACCAGTGGTAGAGATACCTAGATTAAATAGAAAAATTTAGTAGTAGCATTGTATACTAGTGATCCACATCTAATCTTTTGTAAATGAGGATACAATCATCCCTTAATTTCAGATCTTAGTTAGCCTATTCCCTATTATACCCTCGTACAATATTCCTCCTCCATTTCTCTCCACGTAATTCATAATCCCTAAATTATATATATATATTTAAGAGATTAAAATGAAGACGTCTTCCTCGTCGAATAAGTATTACACATATTTCGTTCTTGGTTAGTGTTGGATGGGTGCTGATCGAACATCCATAAATACGTCTCTAGCAGTCCTATAGGGGAGTGATTCCTCTTCGTGGCATCGTCCTTAAGTGCATGTAGCCTCCTGAATCGAATTCCTATCCTGACGTCTGAGCCTGGTATCTACCTGGTGTCAAAACATCCCTATACGTCCCTAGACCTTGAATCTCGACGTTCCTTCCTACAAATCAGCCAAAGAGTTTTCCTCCTCTAAAAGACAAACGGCATTCATGAAATTTGTCCACATATATACATAGAAATTCGTGAAATCCTAAAATAGATTCTTGTACCACCTTTTGACATAAAATTCGTAATAGGAATCTGTTAATTAGACTTTTAATTGCATACTCGTTTCCACTACCCGGAATTCAACAGCGGCTTTAGTATCTGGATCGATAAATATTTCTCGTGGAAATAAATAACGGAGATTCTTAAATCGAATGGGGTTAGTCGAGGAAATCGGAAGGTCCATAGAAGGGTTCACTAGATGAAGAGTTGTCGCCGCGTTTGCGGTCACTCCAGCTGCGGTTTCAGAGATATTGCTCCCCATTTGCACTTCAGTAGACGCTGTGGCAACCTACTAATGCCATTTGCGGTTGTTTTAGCTGTAGTGATCGCTACTTAAAAATGTCACTTGTATTCCTGCAATTTCCCTTCTCCTATATTAGATACATAGTTTTCTCAGTTCATGTATATTTACTAGGTTTTTCCTGTCCCAGTATTAAATATAATATTTTTCAATACCGGTTGGAAACATCAAAGGAAGACTCTGTCAAATTTCATCCCCCTTCCTTGATCTAGAACACATGCTAATAACGCTATTTCTAGGAGACTCCAATCAGAATTTTTATCACCCGGGCTCAATGAGTTTTTCTGCTGCATGTAATCTACATATTATTCAACCTTCAGTGAACAAAATATTGCAAGAAGAGACCTCCTAAATTAACCTTCCATCACCTAACTTGTCAAATAACTCTTCAAAAATCCTGCCAGGTTTTAAGTACAAAAATTAATCCAAGTTAATAAATTTAAATATCTCGTTCCATGCACAGATGTTTCTCAAAATAATTTAGATTGACTCACATCGAATTGACATATTCTAGCCCAACTTTCTCCTAAAAAGAAATTCCAAATTTTTCATTTATAAATAATTCCCTCTGGAAACAATTTAGATCTTCTAAAGGATCTCATAAGTCACTAAAATCCTTCATAACTCGAATTAAAAATGGATGTTATGCCTATTAGTTAGTCTTGTTTGTTACACACAGTTAATAACGAAAGGACACAAATAAAAATTGTATCGTTCTCGAGGTATGTAGTGAATATAACCCCTGTGGGTACTGCAGATTAGATGTGTATTTTTGAGTGGTGTGAATGATAGACAATGCCTTGACGTTGAAGGAGTATGTATAGTGTCTAATAATTAGCTTCGATTCTACGTGTGCACTATGAAACTGGACTAGTTTCTCTCTCGTCTGTCTATGTTTTTGATAATATCACAAAATCTATAATTCATAAGACCTCTTGACACAGTATTGTCCATTGGTCGATAGAAATAGTGGGAATTGCAACAATTTTTTGGTAGTATTATTATTAATTATTGCTTAATTATTAATACTTAATTATTGCTGTAAGTAGAATTGGACAATAATATCTCACACCCTTTCCCACGTTTAACCCACGAGGTATATTTAAATAAAAATATTTAAACGATAAACTATTTGAAACGACAAATCGATTCACTTATCCCAGAAGTTTCTTCTCTCTCATTCACTCTTAATAACAATTACATTTCAATCCTCACTCTTTAATAATTCTCCTTCAATTGTGTCACTCTGTCACATTTTTCTACAATTTTTCAAACCTCGTTCACACTAGATGGTGTGTTCGCACATATTATATTCATAGCATAGATTGCACAATTATAGACAAATGAGTTTCACTCGTTCCACCTCACTCACAAGCATAAAACCATCACTCACAATTGTCCCATACGTCAGGTACTTGGCACATATGGTCGCCGAATGTCGATATCCCATCACGTTTTACCTTGTTCCTGCAGGGACAATAATACGGTATTTTTCCTTCTAGTGATCCAGACGAACCTGATCCAGATTGTCACGCATCGTCTAAGCTGCTGGAAATCCCTCGAGCTCGAAGCAGAAAACTCAGGAGAGAGGAAACGGTTCGCAACATGGAGGCAACGACGGGCGAGCGCTAATCGATTCGTGGCCGCGGCCAGACAAGGTTTGTATGTAAATCCGTTTGTCAACAGGAACGAATTTGAATATTGATTCGATCGGTCGAGTCGGCTGACTCGATCGACGTAGCACAGAGGCGGCGAATACCGGGCTAATGCGATTTGTAGGCGAGGCGTTTTGTAGCTGCGGCGTTATTTGCACAACAATGTTGCGCCAATTACGCGGCCCGGGCGTCGTCGAGTCTACTTCGACTCGATTTCGACGACGATCGTGGGCCAGAGGGGTGCGACAAACGCGGAGGAGGTTCATTGTTTGCCGAAGAATACCAGGCCCGGCCGTTTCGCCGGGTCGAAGCCTTTCACGCCGGCGAATTCACGGATAAACAATCGACGCGTATTTGCTGCTCGATCCCGGCCGAATAATGCGAATAAAAGACGCGTGGACTGGGCCGGATGTACTCTTGCTTTCTCCGATTCGCGAAAAAATCGCAATTCCTCGCAGGGTTTCGTAGGTTTCGCAGTAGGGCGGATTTTAATGGGGGTGGACGCGCGAGGGTGGCTCGATGTCGCGCTACGGCCCTTCGGGGGTCGCTTTCGATCGTGCTTTTGTTTCTTTAATCGTTTTGCTCTGAGAATTTCTACCCTCGTGCAGTTCAGCTGGAATATTTATGGCCAGTGAACGACTTTCTCAGGTTCGCGATGGAAAGATGGAGGAAGTAGCTGAGATTGGGCTGCAGAGGAGGAGTGTCTTGGTGGACGTTGTGGAATGGATCCTTAGACTGTCTAGGTGATCCCTGAAGGTGAATAAAAGGAATTATTAAATTATTAAATTAACCGTGATAATTTTGTTCACAGATGGCTTACGCTAATATCTTCGCCAATAATGTGCGATGATAAAGGAGAGTGAATCAGAGGGACAGAAGCCTGTGTAAAATTTCTTGTTCTACTCTCAATCAGTCGCGTCAAGATCATCATTCAAGTCTGAACAAAGGTAAACGATTAAAAGTAAAATTCAACAAATTATCGCGGATATAATTAGATATACTATTTCACTTATTATACTCATTAATATTATGTTTCGTCTCGTTCTAATTTATTTCTCTTCTTAATTTGTATAATTGTAGGATATTTTTAGGCTTTATTAGACTGCGATGGTCAAAGTGATCTTATAAGGAACACTTCATCAGGTCTAGAGGACTCGTTAGGATCTGATTATTAGATGGATCGTAGGAGGCCGGGGCCAGGCCAGTTGTCTTGACCTTGTCGTAGTTGGAGTTTTCTCCTCCTCAGGGAAGCCTTGTCTTCCAGATAAGCTTAAAGGGCCCCGTTCTCGAAGATAGAGTTAGAGTTCGATGGATACAGAGTTAGTTGATATGATAGTCGTCAGAGATAATAGTTAAGACAGTGTCATAGTTGTCGAGTTGTTAAGATAGTCAATCGGAGTTCTATAGTTAGTCGAATTACGTTCATAACCACTTAATAAAGTCTAATAAAAGATTCTCTAGTAGCGACTTCGCTTTAGCACTTCATTAAAACCACCATCCACCTTGATCCCTATATAATTATATATCAAATATCCTTCACCTTCTTCAATTTTGAGCACAACTAGCTATAATATCAACATATTCAAAGGTGTACCTATAATATAAGGGTGCACCTTAAGGATAGTTACAGGATGCTATTGAAAGAACTATACTTGAGATTAGGACGAGGAAAACAATCTTCCGAGTGAATGAAATGGCACAGTTCCTAAGAAGCTACCGACAGGTCTTCCAACTTTCCAAACATCGATCTTCAGACGTAGAATTAAATTAAAAATCGAGTCAAAGTCGGAAACAATCGATCCTCTCGATCTTATATCTCTGTATCGAGATCTAGAAACTTCGCAGACACTTCGCAACGAATTATTTCCTGCGATTAATTTTTCCACAACTTCATGGACTTGCAGATTCACGTATGGACCATTCACTGATTCCACGTCGAACTTTGATCTATGTAACACACATCTTCGAGCCAAAATTCTTACTCCTGGCATTCGCCAGTTGTAAAACTGGAAATTACGAAGTTGAGGGTCCTCTGTTCCGATTCGCCATAGACAACGAAGCCAAGCTTTTCTTCCAAATGCTTCATCATGAGAGAGTCTACTAAACGGGTACACAGAGACGGAGAGAACCCTCTGGAAACACCTGCAGCGACCGAAGGGAACGATTTGGAAACCGAAATTCATCCCGTACGACCCCGGCTATTATTCAAAAACAATTAGACAAGGAGTAATCATTTACACACGTGGTCATGGAAATTTAATAGCCGAGTGAAACTCAGCGAGTTGAAACGCGAATCGGGTGAAATCATGCGTCTGCCTGTGAAGGACCGCAAATTAATCATGGTCCGGTTTCAAACAACGAAACGAGCACAAATTAATAGTAATTTAATAGGCGTTTAGATACGCCGGTCGTTCAGACGTTCCATTTATTTTGATTAAAACTGAATTAACGAAACGTTCTTTCCGCGCGCGAGAATGAAGATAACTATTGCCGTGAAAGCCGGACAATTGGTAAATCCTAGGTTTCACTGGAAAATCTTATTTGCTATGGTGTTTGGAAATCTGAAAAAAGTCGTTAACGATTCGGTAGAATTTCTAAATTCAAGCGTTTACATACTACTCTTCGAGCTTTCGTTATTTCTCGTAAAATGTGAGACATACGTTTGTATTTTGTTTGTACTTTGTATTGTTTGTATGTTTGTACTTTGAGAGTGAGTGCTGTCTTTGTGTATCGTTCTCTTCTCTCGTTGTGTCTGTGTGTTTTGGCCAAGGGGTGTGTGTGACATCAGTAGATCAGTCTTGGTTGACGACGATTAGGGACGAATGGCTCGAAAAGTAAATTTCTTGTAAAAATTAATTATAAAAATAAATAAATATATAGGCATTTGAGTTCATAGTGTACTTTTCGTGTCATGTATTATAGATAACGCCTTGATGCTGAAAAAGCATATATTGTATTATACATACCTGTCTATCTAACAAGTCATCATATTCAAACGGCACACGCCAATTTTGATGAAATTCATGTGAGAGATAGTTCTCAAAAAATATTTGACACGTATTTTTATTTATCGACAATCGTTCATATCAAAGGGGTGAAATCCCTTAAGCCCCTAAAGATAAGACTCGTGTCGTTTAATAATTCATAGATTTATATTTTCTTAATTTCGTCGATTAATTATTATCGATCAGTAAGGCTACCTAGCAGACCCTACTTTAGGTGGAGATACTATTGGAAAGTTTGGAAATTCTATATATAGGAAGCTTAGGGGTTTCTGGGGACTTGCGAGAAAATCCTTAAACCTGGAATCTATTTACTGCCGAGTGTGAGAATGATGTCGTCACAGTATGAAAGAAGACTGAGTTAGGGTTAAAATAAGAGTACAAGGACGCAGGGCAAGTCAATCCTAAGGAAATTATCAGTCGCAAGGGAGTTGCCAGTATTCGCTCGTAGCAGAGTTGTAAGAAAGTTGTGAGTTGCTAGTGTGCCAAAAGAGTATTGTAAAGAGTGTGAAAGTAGAAAGTCGAATGAAGTCATAGTGAGTCGAGATACGTGTGCATAGTTATCACTGTTATTCCATGAATAAATTAATAAATTATTGCTATTCCATTATTTTTCATTCTATCATATTCCATTCCAATCGATCTCTGGAAATGCTATTCTATTATTTTATTCATTTTATAACATATTTCCATGGAGAATTTACCGGCAGAAATCTAGAATTCTGCAATTTTCGGGCTCTCACGGTAAACACGTTGCTAAAAATCGCCGTTTTTCATTCTCTCCAATCTCCTCTTTCCTTCCTTTTTCGTCTATTTTCTTCCTTCCCTTGGATTCGTTTGCGGAATAAATGGTTCGCCAACGAGGAGTCGTTTTATAAAAACGAATTCTCGCGAAACACGGCGAACTCGATCGATTCCAGCGAAACAATATAAATTCATTTGCATCCCCCCGGCGTTTAATTTAATCTGTAACCCGGCGGAGATAAATCAGTCTTCGGTGCGGTCTCGCCAGGAATTTCTGTAATGAACAGCCGGATAAAATTCGAGCGATTTGCATCGGATTGTAACGAATGCCGCGACAAACTTTCGAGATTTTAATTCGCCCGGTTGCTCATCGCTTACCCCTGTATTTTTCCCAATTTCATGTCCGATCTGGCTGTTTCGTTGATTTCCAAACATGCCCGAGGTTGATTGCAATTTCGTCCAATACGTTCCGTTTCGTTGTGTCGCGTTTTTAAGACGCGCTCGTCGGATAATTTGGGAAATTATTTCGATTTTAATTCGAACTTGGGCACTAAGGTGATTTAAAGTAATAAGCAGCTTGAAACTTCCAGTTTCGACAATAACTCGAATGACGAGGTTCAACGGCTCGTTGAGCGATAATTTATTTTTTCAAAGCCTTTGAATTCGTTCGAGTACCTTTTGAGCCAATTAGGTGGAAGAAGAAGTTTAAATTTGCAAGGCTTTGTGATATTTTTTCGTCGATTTCGAGGTTACAGTGATTAAAAAATATCGAGAAATATGGTTAATAGAAAATAGGGGGTAGGAACAAAATGCGAGTAAGAAATTGAATAATTGTCGGCAATGTTTGATTAATTTTTTATAATTATTGTAGTATCGCAAGCTTTCCACTGCATGTTCATAAAGGATGTTAATTGTTGTTACTTTTGTACTTCTTTACTTTATAAATCTCCTGAGCTATTGTCATCTGATTCCTTATTCGACTCACTGTTTTGTATTTTCAATTCTAGATCTTCAATTGCGTCTTCTTTTATTCGAATGTAAGAATTTTACGAATATCTTACGCCTATGTTAACGTATCACGTTATTAACTTGGGGGTAGTAATTTTGGGAATGTCATAGAAGAGTGGGTATTACTAGCGAGAGTGTAGGCGGAGCAAGTGGAATACCCCTTTTGCCCTGCAACCGCACGAGATGACTTCTTTTCAGCCACGCATAGTACACGTAGCTTTACGAAAGTCACGAGGATTCGAAAGCCGGATCAGTTGGAAAAACCCTGCACGATGCGTCAAGTCCTTAACACGACCATATTTGGTCATGTTGAGGGAGGCATTGGAAAATTCGTGCATGGTGTACATGGTGGGAAAAGGAATATAAAAGGACAAGGACGTTCTGAGTTGTCAGAGTTGTCGAAGTTAGTTGCCAGAGTTGTTGTTGTTGCTAGTTGTGGGTTGTAATAAGAGAGTTGCTGCAGAAGTGTAGGTTGAGCGTTGTGATAAGTTGTAATAATTCCTATCTTCATTGTTACTTGCATACTCTATCATTGTTAATTTATTATTAAATAAATATATACCACCAACCAATTGCTCCACATTATTTTATAAAATGTGGGCTTTAAACACGAATATAAAAGGATAAAAACGTTCTGAGTTGTCAGAATTGTCGAAGTTAGTTGCCACAGTTGTTGTTGTTGCTAGTTGTGATTTGTAATAAGAGAGCTGCTGCAGAAGCGTAGATTGAGCGCTGTGATAAGTTATAATAATTCGTATCTTCATTGTTACTCGCATATTCTATCACTGTTAATTTATTATTAAATAAGTATATACCAACCAATAATATAATAGAACCAATAATAATACCAATATTATAAATAAATATACACCAACCAATAATATAACCAATCCCATTATTTTCTAAAAATCATTATCCCAATCACATTATTTTACAAAATGTGGGCTTTAAACACGAAATTGTACGAATAACTCTGCTTTGAAAGAGTATGTAGGAAATTTTTACCAAGTTATCCCGCTTATTCGTGCATTTTTATTAAAGGCTACCAGCAAGTACGCGCAATTTATTAGGAACTGCATACGTGTGCTAATTAAAATGCATATTATGCATTCTATTGCACGCTATCGCTGAAACCTCAAATAAATGCATAAAATTAAACGCGATTTACGTTCCTACCGTAATGTGCCATGTACACTGCAACTAGAAGCCTAAAGCAGAGGTGTGCAAATTTTTAAACAAATTTTTAAACAGTAATTAACAATCATTTTAGTGAAACTTTCTAGACGCAGGATGACGTTGCGTCGAAATAAATTTCCACGAGAAATAAATTTTCGTGCTGGATAGTCGAGTCAAAAATGGTGGGAAACTTCGTCGATCACTGTGATTATGTTACAGAGAATCAAAACTATTTTATCTCGCGCGTTTTCAGCGCGAGAATTCGCGCGTTGGAATCTATATTTCATCGCGCGACTGTTCGAATTTTATTTCGAAAATACAGAGTAGAACAATAAGTTTGGCAGTTGGAAAGTAATGAAACAAAGGATTTGTTGCAAATCTGGTATCGTTTTCATCGTTGTTAATCCTGATTGATCAACTCCGATACTCGTAAATTTTTCACCCCGTAGAATCCCTCCAAGGCATGGACAAAAATTCCCTATGAAAATCTAAATTGCAAAAATTTAACAGGTATTCCCGTAACTCATAAATCGCACTTTAACTGCAACATTATTTCGGAAATTTCAGTCCGGTGTACATGCTTCGCTTCTTATTAATTTCGGAATGCAATTTGCATCCCATTTCAATTCGATATCGAAGGTTAAATCTCAAAATTCAACATGCATTCTCGAAACTCATACATCATAATTTAACTGCAACATTATTCCAGGAATTTCGGGACAATGTATAGGGTGTCTAAACTGAAACAGACCACCCAAATATTTCATCTAATTCATTTACAGTTGTCGTATTGTCGTTTGAAAATAGAATTTTAGTCGTAATCAAATGTACCCTTTAAAAAGAAAAATTTGCATACACACTTCCCTGATTGAAAAAAATTCAATATCCGCCAAATAACCCCCAACTCCCCAAAAAGAACTAAATTCTTCATCCACGATATTCCTTTTCTACCCATTACCATTACAATTATCATTAAATTAAATTTAACCATCAAAATTTAATTTAATCATTAAATGTATGGCACGAAAAATATTCGAATCACTATAAAACAAAGGAGATATTTTACTCCTTTTACTACGATGAGACTAACTTGTTACTAATTCTTCACACGAGCTATACCAATCATACAACCATAATTATATTTCACAAATTTCAACATCCAAAAAATTCGAAGAATTTCTAAAATTTTCTCTCAATTTTATCATGCATAAAATAGCTATGTATAGTGGCTAATTAAAATTAAATACCACATTGATTTACAATTTTGTGTAATTAAAACACAGTGTGAGGGGTTACCTGACCCCAGTCAGCTTCAACACCCCGTTCTTGTTTCTCATAATTAAATCATAGTGCAAGGGGTTACATGGCCCCGTTCAATTTGGACACCCCTTATTAATTTTGGAACACCATTCGTCCACCATTTCGAAGAGAAATATTCGCAAGTAATTCTTCCAGCTCCGCCAATCTTCGATCGCGCGAGCGAAGCGAATTCTCGGCGAAATCTTCACGCTAGAGTTTCATTGGGCGCGTACTCGAATCGTTGCAGGGGCTAATCTCGCGGCGAAAGCGGATAATCCACGCGCTGGGCATAAATTTCAGCTGCTTACGTGCCGGAAACGCAACGACGGTGCCCCCATAAATCTGCGGGCAACGCGCTTTAATGGAGTGTTTAACAAAGTCGCCGGTACGCGCGAGGGAAGTGAGGGACCGAGGTTGGAAAGCTCGTTTCGCGAGGCGAGCCGAGCAGTTCGACGTACACTCACGCGCGCACACGAGGGTAGTAGGAAGAAAGTAAGTTCGCCGGAAGCAGCCCGCCGCGTGTATCGACGTTGGACGCGATCGAGTTAAGGAAAGTTCCGTCCACGGGATATTTAAGGCGAACGCGGGGTTAACGAGCCGGAAAGATGGATCTGTCCTCCGCTATGAAGACAGCGGACGCGACGCTTTCGGTCTGAACCTGGCTCTCGAGGCCGCGCCTCGGTGAGTGTCTTCTTTGTCGAGCATTTCGCGGTTAATCGAGTGGGAAGGGTGGAAAATACGTGGGGTGATTCTTTATTCCGTCGAGTAATCATTGTGTCGGTGATTATCGAAGCTGGAATATCATATAGGCGTGTCTTCTGTTTTGAAATATTTTGAGCTTCGTGTTTTTGATATATTATAAATTTTCTTAAAATGTAGACTTCATCTTAGTTTATTTTATTTTGTTGTTAACGTTTATCGTGTCGAATAATCATTATGACAGTGATTATCAAAGATGGAATATCATATAGGTGTGCCTTTTGATTCAAAATATTTTGAGCTTTGTGTTTTTGATACATTATAAATTTGTTTAAATTTTAGACTTAATCTTAGTTTATTTTATTTTGTTATTAACGTTTAATGTGTCGAATAATTATTAGATTGGTGATTATCAAAATTGGAATATCGTATAGGTGTGTCTTCTGTTTTGAAATATTTTTAGCTTCTTGTTTTTGATATATTATAAATTTATTAAAAATGTAGACTTCATCTAGGTTTAGTTTCACTTTGCTGTCATCTTTTATTGTGTCAAATGATCATCGAGTCGGTGATTATTAAAATTGCAGTGTCATATATTTGTACATTTTATTTTGAAATATTTTGAGCTTCGTGTTTCGGATGTACTATAAATTTAAAATAGCTATGAGCTTAATCTAATTTTAGTTTTGCTTTGCTGTCATCTTTTATTGTATCGAATAATCATCGGGTCGGTGATTGTCAAAGATAGAGTTTACTATATGTACATCTTTTATTTTGAAATATATTAAGCTTCGTGTTTTGACTAGGTTATAAATTTAGAAAAGCTATAAACTTTATCTAATTTTGGTTTTACTTCGTTGTAATCTAAATAATTGTGACCCACAATATTCAAGTCATAAAGTAAAAATAAATTAAGACACTCTCATAATAATTTGCATAATAATAGTCTCTCTGTCAGTCTCCAAGTGTTGAAATTTTATTTCATAGAATTGATGGTCTTTTTCGGTTATCTCAGGCTACATATTTCTGTAATATATATGTACAGAAGGGTTCGTAATTTTGATAGAACATGCATTGTTACAGAGGGTTGAAATTTTTGTAACTTCGAAGGATAATGTCCTTTTAATTCCATTGATTAGACGTTAATTACAGTTTGCCATTTGAACCCGAAAATTAAAGAGTAATAGCAGTTGGGGTGCTTATTTTTATAATATAGGTATGGGTATATGTAATTTTGACAGAACACGCGATGTTACAGGGAGCTGAAGTTTTCGTTAATTCGTGGAATAACGCTCTTGGTCCTTCTGTGTTGAAATTTTATTCATTGCATGCTAATTATAGCTTCGCACTTGGTCCTGAAAATTAGAGACTTGTTCCCGTAGTTAGGCTGCTTATTTTTGTAATACCGGTATGAAGGCATGTAATTTTGACAGAACACGCAACGTTATAGGGAACTGGAATTTTTCCTATTTCGTGGAATAATATTCTTCGTTTTCGAGAATAGAAATTTTATCGATTGGACGTTAATTATAGTTCGTCGCTTTGACCTGAAAATTGGGAATCAATAGCTTCTATACGTAGACTGCTTATTTTTACAATACCGATAAAAACAAACGAAATTTTGGCAAGATATATGTTCCCACACGAAGTGACATACCGTCAGTAGAATAAACTTAAAAATAAAATTGATGAATTTAGCACAATTTTAGTGTCATCGTCGCTTAAAAATTATGCTTAAAGATGATAATTAAAAATTTGATAAGATAAGGTAACTGTGGATAGCTATAGGTATAAATAATAGGCATGTCTGACTAATAATAGGCTAACACTACTTGAAATCTGTATTCCTCATTTATTTCCAATATTTACATACTTTTGTAAACCCAATGAAGTTTATCTACCTTTTTACAGTTGCATAAATTAAACCACATATTAATTATATATTTTTCTAAATTGTACCACCAATACTCAGTTCCCAAACAAAAAGAAAAATGAAGAAAGGGAAATCAAACACTTCTTGTTACAGTTGATAGCTATTAATAAAAACATTAAGCCACGTCCGACTAATGGTCGACTACCACTACTTGCAACCCACGTTTCTTATTTCTTCCCAATTTTTATATACTCCTGAAGAGCCAATAAAGCTTATCTACCATTTTACAATTATACAAATTAAACCACGCACTAGTTACGAATTTTTTTAAACCATGACATCAATGTTGAATTTCCAAACAAAAGCAGGAAACCAGTCAAGCATTTCTCTTTCTATTTCCTGTATTTAACCCAGTATTGATTTCTTCCTTTCCAATCTTCTCCCCCAAAAAGCTCCCATACTCAATTTCGCAAGCTCCCTTAATTTTTCCTTCGTTGTAACTCCCATTCCTAATCATATCTCATTCTCAAGCAAGGAATCAAGACATCCCCTTCCCCCAGCATGGTGAACATTCAGCTTCCATGCAGCAAACAAATCATCAGCTTAACAACGCCACTCAACAGCATCGGACCAACAAATTTTCCTAATTTTTCCTTCATTGTAACTCCCATTTCTTAGCATATTACTCAAAATCTCTTCAAGCAAAGAATCAAGACGCCCACCTAGCATCGTAAACATTCAGCTCCCATACGGTAAACAAATCATGAGCTAGCTTAATGACGCCAGTCAACAACATCGGACCAATAAATTCTCCTAATTTTTCCTTCATTGCAATCCTTCATTCCATTCGTAAGAGGATCGCATGAAATCTCTTCAAGCAAAGAATCAAGCTGTCCCCTCATCATCGTGAACATTCAGCTCCCGTAGAGCAAACAAATCATCGGTTTAACGACGCCACTCAACAGCCTCGGACCGACAAGTTCTCCAGTGTTCAGATGATCCCACGAGATAAGTTTTGCGGTAAGTTTCGTTAAGCTGTTCGCTCGCAGGTAGACCAAGAAGGTGGTCCGAGTTATTGGGTTACGCAAACTTCCGGTAACTTGGTTCGGCCTGGACGAGTCACGTTCCGGCCCGGGCCGAGACACGATTGAGCCAATCACGTTCCAGGCCGGAAGCAGCTTGATTTTTCGCCTGGGCAGAGCCGCCGAAATGCTTCCGCTGGCAGATCGGCTGTGCTCAGTGACACGAATCCGCTCGAGGCGCGAATTCCCCCATGGAAAATCGTCTGCCAAACGACCCGGTGACCGTAAGCCTTCGCAGACGTTGCCTCAACTGCTGGCCTCGGCTAGCTTAAGGAACATCTCGATCTTCCCGAGCTGCAGAGATAAATCGAGGTGCCTCGTGAATTTCTCAACAATTTTTGGTGAGTTTTGGTTTGCCTTCATTTTTGTGGGAATCGTGAAACGATGGCTCGTGAACATTTTTCATGGGTTTGAAACGAATTGAAAATTAGATATTTGGAGAGATTCGGATGTTAAGGTTAGGTTATTAATATTTCGGATTTTAAAACCATTTTTAGGGATTTTTAATCTAGAAATTAATTTTTTAGAAATTAATAACCAAGCTCCGGGTATTAGGTTAGGCTATTAATAGTACGGATTTTTAAAATTTTTCTAGGGATTTCTGATTATGTAAGAGTAAACCAGCTCTAGATGTTAGGTTAGGTTATTAATATTTCGGATTCTTTAAACTTTTTCCTAGAATTTTTGATTATGTAAACGTAATCAAGCTCCGGGTATTAGGTTGGATTATAGATGTTTCGGATTTTAAACCTTTTTTAAAGATTTTTGATTATTTAAGGGTAATCGAACTCCTATTTTTACGTTATGTTATTAATATTTCGGTTTTTTAAATATTTTCCAATGATTTTTGATTATGTAAGAGTAACCGAACTTCGGATGCTAGGTTAGGTTATTGAGATTTCGGACTGTAAACCTTTCCCTAGGGATTTTTCATTTGGTAAGAGTAAGCGAGCCCCAGTTACCGATACCCAACAGCATGCAAATTTATTTCTTCTCCTGTTCCCTACTTGCTTTCATATCTCCGTTATTATAAGCCACAAAGGCCAGCAGAGTTGCATATTCCTACATCCCTAAATATTATTCATACGCGATAATATCTAGTCCCAATTCCTCGTAAAATTCATACAGAATTCGTATCGAATAACCCCTAGCGAGTACCAAGGATTACACCATCGGACCCAAAAGTACGGTAGGTATTCCCTCACTGGAGTCTGCTTATTTCGAAGGGACAAATTCTAACAGCAACCCTTTTCAGGACTCGGAATCACCCAAACTTTTGCAACTTCTGCAAGAACCCTGCTCCCTCGTTGCGTTAATATCACTGACAATGAAACAGCAGCGGCCGATTGGCTCGGGTACATTACATCGCCCTCGTGTGAAGCTAACAATATCGCGGACACCGTGGACGCAGACGGAAAGAAGAGAAAGAAAGAAAATTTCAGGCACCGAGGTAAAAAGTTGTCTGGCACCCAGAGCTTTCTACTTTCTACTTTCTCCTCGCTCGTTTCGCGGTAGTAACGAGGTCACTGTTATTCGTCGTGGCCGAGGAGGAAGCGGCCGAAAGTTTCCATCCGCGAATAACTGTCCGGGCTATCTTACCTTCCACCCTCTACATTCCACCCTCTACCTTCTACCCTCTGCCGACCACCCACGATGGGCCGGTATTATCAAGAAGTTTCCTCCGCGAAATAACTCGGACGAGTCGCGGGACAAAGGTGTCAGCGAAATAATAAAGAGCGACGCGCAGACGGTCTGAAGTGGCAGCAAGCCGAGAATGGGGGTCAAAAGCTCGCCTTAATAAAAATAGACGGTTCCGAGATTGAAACAGCCGCCGCAGACGCGTGCAATGAACGCCGGGAAGCAACGAGTTTAGAATCGAGAGCGGCCATGATGCTCCTCCACTTACCGATGGCTTCCGCGTGTTCCTTTCCGACTTTAATCTTCGTCTCTTTATGATTAGCAAAATTTCATCCGATGGATACATAAGTACGAATGATTTCTGAATACAAAGTTGTTGAAGAATAAATTACGATTTAATTTTTCAGGTGAGAATTAATTATTTAACATTTTTATTTGCCACGTAATTCTTTATTTTAGTAAAAGATACAGGGGAAATATTTCGTATAATATTCGAATGTTTCGTTGTTGGTTTGTTTCTGCCTCATCGGTGGCTTACTTCTTTCACTTGGTTAACCTTCATGGTTTCTATTCGTTCGATTTCTTTCCTCGGACTAATCCATTTCTTTTCAGGTTTATATTAACAATAATATATTCTGTTTTAGCTTTTAGGTTCTTCGAGATTCTCAAGTTTCCTCAAGACTTCATTTTGAACACATCAATGGACAGTGCGGGATGCGTTTAGACCTAAGTAGACCTAAGTATCATAAGATAGATGCCTAGACTAAGCTCCATGTGCGCGCTATCCGTTCAAGGGTAAGCTACCTAACTTGCAGCGAATATATACCTCTTATATTTTTCCTCTTTCATCCCTCTCGTTTACCAAATAGAACATAATTGTTCTCACGATAATCGCGATCGTTCTTAAGTACCGACTAGCCTGCGCGACGTACTCTCGTGTACTCGATAACTTCATGTTTCATAAGACATCAAAACGACTCGTTTCGACACTCACCCTCGCCATTGCCACCCTTGTCATGCATCGGTTCTAGGGTGGTCGGCGGGCTGGCACTCATCTGGGATCAATTCGAGGGTCTGTCGGCCCTAGTCGTCCTTGGCACCAGCGCGTGCACGACCGGGGTATGGGTCCTGCAGCCAGACATTGCATATGGGCCTGCGGTCAGACCCCATGGAATGATTAATTTCTCCCCCATGTGGCAGGGGCCTGCGTGACCGGCTGCAGGGCCTCGCTAGGGACCCTCGGCTTGATTTTGGATGTTTCATTGGTTCGTCGATCGCTCTCGTTTGCGAGTAAGTCATGGCAGGGTCTGTGGTGGCTGGGTAGGCTAGGTTCGATCGGGAGGGTGCCGAGGTATGGAGTTGTCTTGTACACAAGAGTACGTCGTGCAGGCTAGTCGGTCTTTCGAATAATCGCGAATTCGTTCGGGCACGTCGGGACTTTTTACTTGCTCGCGTCTTTCGTATTTCCTTCCTATTTTTATGGGAACTTGGAAATATTAAAATCCGCTCAAATAAAATATCTTAGCGTTGCGACAATA